>NC_051131.1:6113254-6252194 GCF_014839805.1 Manduca sexta
CATTTCTGAAGATGTCTCAAAAAATGTTCAAAATCGATCGGGTAACAATTTTAAAACGATACTGTCGCACTTTCTTCCCGCGTTTGTTCAAGTTCTTGAATCTCAAATCTTATTCTCAGGATGTAGAAACCTTCTTCACTACCATAATAAAGCAAGTACTAGAGGAGAGGCGCTCTTCTGGTGTACAACGACATGACTTTCTTCAGCTAATGTTAAATGTACAAAAAACTGAATCTAGTTTTCCTATGACTGATGCGTTAATCACTTCTAATTCATTTATATTTATGCTAGCCGGTTTGGAGTCATCGGCTACAACGTTGTCATTTTGTTTATATGAACTGGCAAAAGACAAAGACATTCAAGATAATTTAAGAAAGGAGATATCTGAATGTATCGGAAGATACGGTGGATTAAATTACGAAGCAGTATGTGCAATGCGATTGGTTACCCAAGTTGTTCTGGAAACTTTGCGATTGCACCCACCGACGCCGCTCACAACAAGGCTCTGCACCTCTCCTTGTACCCTATTGGGCACAGATCTAGATGTGAGGCTCAAGGATCCTATCCTCGTACCACTATATTGTATTCAAAGGGACCCACAAAACTTCCCAAATCCGGATAAGTTTGATCCAGAACGATTCAAGGAAGATTCAAATCCTCCCGGGTTCATGGCTTTCGGCGATGGTCCGAGAAGTTGCCCAGGTTAGTTGCTATTTTTGATTAATTAGTGACATTTTCTGAATTTACTATAGTTTTATGTTTAAAATGAAAAGTTCCTTGCCTGAACTAAAGTAGATATAGACATAAACGATTAAATGTTTGGCAAAAAGTTTGTATTTACTAAAGTGTTTTGCTCGGTAACGAGCCACTTTGAATCACATTACAGTTTTGCAGCGAGGTCGTATGCTAAGATTACTATTATTATAACACACATTAGTGACCAGTTCATTGTTTTTCCATTCTTTCATTGTTCAACGATGAATCGAAAAATTAATAAACACATTTGATTCATTTAAAAGACAAAACATCGCACGATGCCGTCAAGGTATGCATACGATCATTATTCAACGTATTATAATAGTTCTGTTTAGCTATCATCACAAAAGTGTTTCTAGAATAGGTACATTACTTTTTATATTTTACGAGTTGTAGGAAGTAGTTACTCATCAACGTTTATATAATGAATGTTGATTACTTGGTGCAGTTTAGAGTATTCAGTAACGATACTTTGTGAACTCCAGGAGCGCGGTTTGCTCAGCTGACGGTGGCGGCGGGGCTGTCCGCCGTGCTCACCACCTTCGAGGTGGAGCCGTGCGCGCGGACCACTCCCACCATCCACTACGACCCGCGCAGCGTCATGCTCAAAAACAAAGGCGGCATATGGCTTAAATTTAAACACTTAAACGAAAACACAACAAGCTTTAATTAATTTATAATAGATATCCATTTGTTACTATTAATTGTATGTAGCTTTAACATGATTGTACTTATGAATTATTGTGTACAAAATAATATATAGTTTTAATTAAGTGAATGTATATGACAATTATAGTTTATTGGACTTTCTTCTCGATGACACATGCTTCCGGATACTGTTATCGAGTTATTATAACAAATGTTCCGTTTTTAGGCCATGTAGAAATTATATTGATATCGCTTTGAATGAAACAGTGTAATGTGGACTTCGAATGTTTTCACGTTTCATATATCTCGTGTATTTAGTATTAGTGAGGGTTTTTTATGTTTGATGTTCTTAGTGATCACAGTATTGCATATGTTTACTTAACAATATTTGTAATAGAGTACGAACCGTTATTAACTCTACAAACGAACAAAACACACTTTCATTAACGTAATGGTAGTATAATGAGATGTGGGCGTTCCATTCGTGATAGTGTAGTATTTGTAGAGGCAAACCAAGCAAAATAATACACTCGATGTTTTTATTTATGTCCAGGACTCACATTCGTACAGTGAATTAATAGGATATTGGGGTGAAGTTCACTTCATTTGTAGATCTCTGTAGTTGGCCAGTTTTGAAGTAGGATAAATGGGATGCATGTTAGACGTTAGTTAATGATTATGTATTACGCTCTAAACGTTCGTGATTGTGATGACGATTTTACGTGACTTGGACGCTCCGGGTCTAAGTGGCGACAAATCTAACGGCAATATTAGAATGAATGGGTAGTAAAAATAGGACTCAGTGCAAAGTTATAAAAATGGCATCGATGTGGGGCCAAGTGAGTATTTATTGCGCTGCAATCTGACTTCGCAGTATTCATTGTATTGTTATTAGTGTTACTTAAAAATGTGTGTTGAAGTGTTTAACGAATGAATTGATGAGACTATTGTTTGTTATAAGAAAAATGTAATAAATTTACTTATAGTTTGTGTGCGTTTTCTTTAATAAATCTTCTATAAGTATTATGGGATTTAACTAGCTCAAATTCAGTCAAAACTATGTGTCTGAAGAGTAAATAGAGAGTAAACAGTGCGCCACCTATTTCTGTCCGAGATATTATGTTTTGTTACATAGTAGCGGGTGTCTAGTGCATGTTTTTTGGCTGATAGATAATATATCGGTGAAAATTATTTATTATTAAATTGCATAATGTAACGATTAACATATATATTATCATGTTATCAATTGACGTAATTGAAGCGGTGACCAATGCGTTATAAACAATAAATAAATCCTCAACGTGCCATCACGCAGTGGGATGTTCGAGATCGGAATTTATGATAACCTACATCGCCTGCGCCAAGCGGCTGGACTAAAACGGCCACTTTGGTTTAATTGTAATCAAGAAGAGAATATAGCGCGTTCTATTAACAAGTTAAAATATTGCAATACAAGAAGTCATTATTTTTTCTATATTATAGTTAACATATTTTCTGCATTGCTTCTGTTTTAGCATTTCATATACTTTTTTTGTCTGTGAAGGCAAAAAATTCTCCTAGCTACTCATTTAGTATTGACTGATGTTTACGTTTTTGATGATCGACTTTAGCAGGTAAACACATTAGTTTGGTATGATATTGTCGTGTTGATACGCACGTACTTATCGATTAACAATAATTGCCACTGACTTATTTGGTTGATGAATTCGTTTAAATAAGGCAAATGACAGAAATATAGGTATTAATGGTTCGGATACTTTGTAGGTAGAAGTTGAACATGACACGTTTAAAACCCGATCACGCTCAGAGTGTAACTTTTTGTGTGGTTTCGAAGTAGTATGAGCGGTATTTTTAGGACGCGCTTAACACCATTTGTATTGTAATCATTATAGGTACATCGCCATTAATGATTCATCTATATTAATGTCCCTTTTTTATTCTGCCACGGCAAAGTAACATTTCACCTGATGATAAAGTATCGAATGGCAATAGATGGCTATCCCATGGCATTCGATAAAATTATTTCGGCATATTAAGATGCTTCTTTACGCTACGGCCGAAGGAACCAGGATTATACAAGACAATAGTTTTACAGTAATCGTGTGCTAAATAAGATTTAACAATTAACACTCTCGAGTGACAAATGTCGCAAATACACCATATCTTAGCGGTTACCTACATTGTGTAAGGAATTCGCGTGTAAAAGTGATGCTTCCATGTTATTAATTAAGCTTTAAGTGGTGTTACTGTCGGTTTTAAGAATATTAGATAGAAGATTTAAAGGGCATATCGGACGTGTCGAAATATGTGCTATTAACTTATTCGAATTCTTAGTTATGTAAAAGTTGGATTTTGTATAAATATAATGGGTTGCTGTATTTCGTCATGTCCTGATGCGTGAACTTTCCTGTAGTTACTATATAAGGACAAAGTTTTTCTCGCTAAAAGAATCGTAGAGATCAAATTCATGATTTGATTCAATTTAATAATAATCATTTGGCACTGACGATCTTGTAAAATGTAGAGCATGGAAAACGACAGTCAACTGAATAAGATCTTGAATTAGCTGTAATCGACACCTTGAGACAAGATATTGGGTTTTATAATACCTAACAATTTCGCTTAAATGTCCTTCAAACCGGAACTCTATATAGCCTGCACACTGCTGCATGGAGTTATAGTGAAGTGGTCTCTCAAATTGATAACAATCTGTTAATGCGTATAATTTATGATGTCATTTATGTAATTGATGATAGCCATTATAGAACTCCATATAAATTATAATGTCCCGCATAATGGCAATTGGATAAAGTATACTGTAGCAAAAACTAGCGGATTTTAATTATATCTTTGCGTGCAACGACAAAAATTTTATTAAATATTTTCGTAAAGTAAATTATAATGAATGAGATTAATGATATATCCCAAATGGAATTAATATATTATGAAAATTAACATCATTATTAATTTTGTACCTCTTCATGCTGATGATTGAATTAAGTTTGATTTAACTGTGTAGTTCAGCTGCGGTTACAAATTATGATCCAGTCATTAGAGTCGAAGCCATTGTGTAGAGAGCAGCAATTGGATTCATGTGTCTGTTTTCAAAATTATAGAGTAGTCGATATCACCGTATTTGAATTTTTAGTTTAATAATTGATAAACTTTATTAGTTACCAGTAAAGTCGTTTTTGATTTCAAACTTCTTCCACATATTCGTTTTTCTAATGATATAGGGAACTTATAATTTTCGCAATAATCGATAAAAAAATGAATACTTATAATTATCATATTTTAATTGAACGATTCCATTAGATAACATTATGCAGTTACAATTGGAAACAAAAGGTAAATATAGCATAATTTTAATTTTTTTTCTAGGTAATGCAATGCGAAATGCTACAACAGTTAGAAGATAATAATTTTCTAGAATGCTGTATGGATATTTTCGTCGACTTTTGTAATATAAAGGAATATAAAGAAATATTCGGTGAGTATATATTGATAATATTTTGTGAAGTTTATGATATCGTTTGTAGATACGCAATTGCATTCCATCAATGGCGGAAAGTAACCTCTTATAGATTAGATTATCACACTATTCAAAAGATGTTTGTAGAAAATGCTTGACTAGAATGATTTATTGCCTATTTTTGTGGTGCAATGATAGTTTATTCCTATAAAATTGTTCACATACATTTGAATTTACTGATGGAAGTAAGTATGATTTGAAAATCGACAACGTAAATAAAGCCAGCGCCACTGTTAAACACTAACAAAAAAAGGTGATGACAAAAAATCTCGGTTTCAATTACCGAAAACAGGTACGTATAAAATTGTAATGTTATTTATAGAGCCGAACGTATGTTTGTCGGTGCTGGAGCGGCGTGCGGAACTGGAGGTGCGTGCGCAGAAGGGCGCCGACGTGCGGATGTCTAGTTCGGCGGCGCGCGGCCGGCCGCCGCCCACGGCCGCGCTGCTCGCGTCCGCGGCACGCGCGCTGCACAATGTTAGCGCCTTCGCACGCGCGCGGCTCGACGACTGGAACCAACGGGGACTCTATCGCTTGTTATTCAGGTAGTATCGAGACTATATATAACATGTTATTCCTATTGTCAGTATACAGGGTAGTAATAGTAATACGGACACAGCAAAATGTCCCTACTGCACCTGGTGGTACGCGGTGTGTACTAGAGAGAGCGCCGGATGACGAGAGATTATTAACTCTCGTCAGTCGACACCAATAGTATGCCAGCTTGTTTGGATGTACACAGACTGATCCCAAAACGCGTTACACTTACATGGGCCACTACGGCGGGTTTTACACCTTATGTATGTTGATCGCTATCCGGGCGGAAACAATAATCCTTTTACCATATATGAACCAGAATGCTAATTAACTTAGATATTATATTCTTAGCATTTTGATTTCGGTAATAAAAATAACCTGCTTGGTCATTGTGAAATTACAGGATATCTTGAAATATTTCCTTGTTCCCTCGTAATTCCATAAAAAGTTAATAAGGTGATTGTCCGAACATAACACAATCCATACAGAATGCATTTACATACGTAATGTTGTTACAATACCGACGTCCCGTTACGGTAAGGCATGACCGCAAAGAACACAAATAACAACATGCAAGCTTAATTATCATTATTACCGGCAATTATGAAAGGCATGGTAACGATTAGGTCGTTCAGAACAGTGCGTCGTGTTCACAGATGCGCGTCTTGGTCCAAAGGCACGTTGGAGGAAGTGCACAGCGTGCGAGCGAGTGTGTGCCGCGCCTTGTTCGCGGCCACGACGGCCAAATGCGTGCGCGCATCTCTCGCTAGCACCAAAGATTGTCTCCATAGCTTGGTGGTTACGTTGAAACCGTTTGCAGAAGGTTTGTATTATGTTTGTTTTATTAATATTTGTTTGTATTATTTATATTATTATGTATGTTGCTGGTTATGTAGAGATGATAGTGTAGGTTCTGGACATGATCAAATGTGGAACCATATTATCTATGATACAGCGTTTTCGAGTGTCCACTTCAATTGATGAAGCAGTATTGATTATTTTGTTACGAATGACTTTTTTTTTTATCTATTTGTTTTTTTTGGGGTTACCTGTGCGTAAACAGTACTTGAATCTTGATGTGTATAAGTTGAAAAATTTAAATTACACAGGCATAGCGTTTAACAGAGTAGGATACAGTAATGGATACAGTATTGTGGAAGGATGATATGTTATGAAGAAGCAACGCTGTCATAAAACGTCACATGTGACATTAGCATACCTCTATACTATGTATCTAAAGAACTTTATTGATTTTATCTTTAAAAACTGCTTATTTATCTTATATTGTTAATACAAGCGTAAATGTGTTTTCCTGTAGCGCATAATGGTGTATTTTTATGAGACTCATATTATTGCACTCGTGGATGTAAATATTATTATAATTAATGTCATATTTTTTGTTTCATGTTTTATTTGTTTACTAGCTTTTGCCTGCGGCTTCACCCGCTTGAGAAAGTTTTCCGGGATAAAGTTTTCTGTTATTAAAGTCACGATATATATTTTCCCGGGATAGCAACTTTAACCGTTTACTGAGCGCACGCACCGGAAGCTCTCAATAGGAATAAAATTTTCCCCGTTTTTGCAAATTTTTAAATGATGCTCCGCTCCTATTTGTCATAGCGTGATGTTATAAACCTCGGCCGATAAATGAGCTTTTCAACACTGAAATATTTCTTCAATTCGAACCTATAATACCTGAGATTATCGCGTTCAAACAAACAAACTCTTTAGCTTTATGTAATAGTATAGATATCAACCGAAAATGGTGTAGCCAAAATTACGCTCCTATGTGAAAAGATAATATAATGCATGTCTATATGTGTAACAAACAAGAATAAAAAATTAAGCTTAACTTAAAACCTCCTCTTCTTTTATCAGCGGAAATATACGCTTCTCGCAATGCCATGAATGTCACGTTAGTTTTACTATCTTACTAATATTACAGTAGAAACCGATTGCGACGATTTACTGGTTATAACGATCAAATGGTGAGGTCCCGTCCGGAACTCTATATAACGACATCAGACGAAGCGACAAATTGGTTAAAGCAATATTGTCGGAATTTATCGATTATAATGATCAATCGTATTTTATCACACAGCCAAAATATTATTTTGATCCTTATTGTAATGTAAGAAGCCGTAATGACAAGAAGGTTTTATTTCATTGTTAGCTATGAAATTTCTGATTTTTTCTGATCTTTATCATATTTAGATGTTGTATATCTTAACGACTGATGAGGGCCGATAGTTTTTTTTTCACAAAATCTCTTGTATTCGATTTATTGCCATTTTGTTCATGCTAGTCCACACAAATAATCAAATGTCTATTTTAGTACTACGTGTTGCTCGGATTCGTCTGTGTGTATAGCCTTTTCCGCTATTAAAGTCCTTAAAACATTGTACCTCTAACAAACATTTAAACATTTTCATAAACGTTCGCATTTATAATATCAGTAAGATTAAAAAAAGAGTATCACTTATAACGACTGTCGGGTATAGCGACCAGATTAGATGGTCCCTTCGGCGTTATACCTATTATATGTCGTTATAACTAGTTTACATTGTAAGTATATTATGTGCGAAAATTTGTGTAAATGTTTACATATTCGTTAAAAGCAAACACAGAAACCGCTAAACGGACGCGTTTCAAATTTGGCTCACAAATGGACTATTTTCTGGCTTAACATAATATACTTATGCTGGATTATTCTGGAAAATGCACAGTACGACTGAATTCCAGGAAAGGTCTTTCACGCGAGCGAAGTCGTGAGCAACACCTTGTATTGTGTATTTTGGACAATACGGAACAAAATAGAATAAAAGTACTACTGTGCTAGTGACATTATTTCTTATTTGACCTTTAGTAAACTTAAGGATTTCCCCAAGTTATCATTTGCTACGTCCGTGCGTTACCCAAAGTGTCTTAACACTTGTTACTAGTCTGTTAATACTTGTTAAAGCGTATTCAAACGTCTATTGGGTTTTCACACAACAATTTAGTTTTCCTAGTGATAATTAATTTAATTTTGTTCAATACCAATACAAAACCAATATGCAACTAAAGAAGGCGCTAATGTGAGAATATGCAAATCTGAAATTTCTATGACAAAATTTTCTTTCGAAACATGATCACCAAAGGAAATATTTTGTGAGAATTGTTATATATACAATTCTCACAAAATATTCGCGGTCGATCCTTCTTGTCATTAAAGTCTGTTGGAGTGCCGCTAGATTTTAATTACCAAAAATATTTAACGAAAATAATCCCTAAAAATGTTTGCATAATTTCTTATCTTCACGCGAATGTTAGACTTTTAAATAAAACTATTTTACGGTTTTTATCGTGTTTTTTTATATTACAATTTTCTTCCGACGTTTTGAAGACTGCAGCCTTGTGGGCACGGGGGGACTGAGGTGTTGGTCATCCGTAAAGTCAAAGTTACAATACCTACCTACATTTTACAATTCTACAAAATTAAAATTGTTGAACTGTAAACATTATAATTCTCTTTTAATTATTAAAATTGTTCTAGCTATTGATTTATTTGAATCCCTAAAAAAGTATTTATTGGTCAAAAAATTGATTCTTAATTTTGTTTTGTGGTGTTTGTTAACCAATTCATACAATTCATTCATATATAGGGTCCTTACTTCCGTTACATAAATTATTAAATTAAGTGTCTATCTTTATTGATTGCTTGACAATGGAAATAATTTTATACAATAATTATTCCCGCAATCACATACATGCGGGTGGAATACCCCGCTTTCATTTATTATGATTTGTGTAAATGGTAATAACTATCAAATATTAATTGAATTAAATATTTTGTTACAACAGTCACAATATTACACGTATTTTTCACGTTGTTTTGTTTAACTTATAGTTAACAGTCGAAAAGTGTCGTGATGAGTGCGAAGGAGATAGAGGTATTCTAGCTATGCCATGGCTTATAAAATATTATGAATAATATCAGCAGTTGGAAACTTACCTATTATGTTTTATTTATGATTGTTGACGCACTAGTGTACAGATTTTAATAACACTCGTATTGTGCAAAGTTTGTACCTGTCATCCGTAGGTACAATTTGCATTCATACCATTACGTCTTTTCAGGGGTAGGCAGGGGTGTAACATGCACATTTAGCTAGCTATGTTAGGTCCCATGTCATATGGGCCCGGCTTATTACCATTTATCGAACACGTTTCTAGACTCTGGGCTGATGCTGTGCAGAAAAATCCAATATCATTTTTCCCGATCCGGGATTCGAATAGGAAACCTTAGCGCGACAGTAGTATCGTGCACGCCACACCACAACGCCGCCACGGCAGTCGAGATTATATAATCCGCACATATATTTCACAATATTCTTTTCCGAGAAAAAAATGGCATTTAATAGATAAAAACAATATTTTACCTTTAATACTTTAAAAATCCGTACTAAAACAGTTGTTACGTAACATTTTGAGCTATGACGCCGCATTTAATAAACAATGCTTGATGTTTTTTTTTTAAATATATTGGTTACAATTCATGTCAAATCTTTTTTTTTATAATTGTTATTCACTTATTAGCTATCGTAAACAATATATTTCATGTTTTATCCACCGCCGTGTTTGGTTTAAGAGAGCGTGTAAACTTTCTATTTATCCATATCCATATATTATAAAATGTGTCATGCTTGCTAACTTATTATACTTATATATAATCGTTGTGGACGACAGCCCAAATTTTATCTATAGTAGAGGAGTCCAGCAGCAATGGGCCGGAATATAGTATAGGCCATATATGATTAATAACAACTTTTCTTTCCACAAAAATAATATTAATTTTACAATATTTACAGACAGACAAGTGAACGCAGAGAGTTTACAAGCGTATACACAAGCGCTACTCTTACTGGGCTCGTTACTTCCGGAGAGCGCCGCGGCAGACAGCGTGTGGCAACAACTGAAGGAGTCATCTTCACCATCACTGTTACATCTGCTGTGCCAATGCTTGGTGACTGATGAAACTGGTGATTGTCATTAATAATTACAATAATTTTAAAAGGAATTGAGTCCTTGCAAATATTTAGGTAGGCGAATTGTACTGGTTTAATTCGATAATATTCCGGTTAGTAACCATAATGCATATGAAAATGATCATCCAGGAAGTAATGTGTGTATTTCTTTGTAAATGTGTTCATAATCATTCATATTTTTTTTTTATTATCCGGTAAAGATATTTACCTACACATCTTTTTATACCTTAGAATTAGATAACGTCACAATATGATAGTTGTCGCATATCGTATAAGCCTAGCAAGTTGACAGACAGCTTTAAGTGTATGTATATAAATTGATAAAGCGTTATTTACCTAATATTTTCTTTTGTTTTCAGAGTTACAGGAAGCGGCGTTGTACTGTTTAGCGCAGTTAGCTCAATCGACAAAGACTAAGAAACATGTAGACGGCACAAAGGATGAATCCTGGGTGCAATATTATGATAATGTTAAATCATCGTATGTAAATAGCGTTGGAAGCAATGTAAGAGACGAACACGATTGTCAACCGGAATACATGGCGGAAGAAATATGCAAGGCCTTGATAAATCTGTACCATAAGTGGACGTCAGACATCAAGAAGTATCTCGCCAGTCAAGGTATTTAATTTACGATGTAGTATGCGGAATTGTGCGATGGTATTCCTAAAAAGATGCGGGCCGATTTCAATAGGTCGATCTGGAAGTCTTTGGGGAAGGCCCATGTTCAGCAGTGGATATCTTGCGGCTGATGATGATGATGATGATTCCTAAAAAGGGGCAATCGATTACAAGAGATAATATTAGCGGGACACGCACTCTATGATCGTGAGCGTGATATGGGAATCAGTTTAGCGAACCAACCAGTTTTGGCGATGACAAGAAAGATGTAAAGAAATTCTATAAAGAGAGTATTATGATTTATGAGTGAAGCATAATAATAAATCGTATAATAACAAAGGTTATGGTTTGAATAGTTTGTTTATGTTCGATACATTGTCTGATGTACAGAAATGAACTAAGTTTATCTTATCGCTATCTACATGAGTTATCTTATTTTTAACTTTATCTGTTTGTCGTTGTTATTCTAACTGTTATCTGCCTGTTATATCTTAACAACAGGGTTACCCGCAAAGCCGTATGAATTAGAAAGTTTTTATATGTCGACTTAATATAAAAATTTACATTATCTGCAGGATATTGATCTAGCCTACATCTGTAAGTCATTGGAGTTCGATTACTTTATTGAAATAATATGATAACAGATAGATTTTATATATGCACTTGATAGATTATAATAATATTACTTTAAAATAAAAATCTCATCTTGCTATTTATTTTATGACTTTGCCAAATTAGGATTGCGTTCTCGTTTTTTTTTTGTAGATGAAGGTAGGCATGTTATGTAGTAGGTTATCGATTGCTAAATGATCGCCACTGCTCATGAATAGTTACACTATCCGAACAGGGATTGAAAATTGGAGATGATCTATTTCGTTTTCGGCAATGGCATTGATTGTGCGAAACTCATGTTATATAGCATGAGCTATATAAATATCAGATGGTATGTGAATTTATTTCCAGAGTGGAACTGGACGAGCGTGAGCGCGTGCCTGTGCCGCGTGCTGTCGGCGAGCGGCCGCAGCCGGCTGTACGCGCGGCACCGGCGCCTGCCGCGCACGCTCTCGGCCGCGCTGCAAGCCGTGCGCGACCACCTCGCCATGCACGGGAAGCCCAACGACGTCATACGGGATGCTGATTATGTAAATATTTCAGTAAAAAATATGTGCTGTTGAATATAAATTATCAACTGGTGCTGTCCACTGTTAAGTCGCATTAACTGGGGCAGTTATACTCGATTCGCCTGCAAGTGGGCTACTTGACCTTAAAGTCTCACTAAAATTAACGAAACTTCCGAAGACCGATTCAGGCGTATGCTAACCCCATATTAAAAAGAATTCGATTACTTGTAAAAACAGTTAATTAAAATAAATAAACGATTAATTTTAATAGGCATTGTAAGACTCTTAAGTAGGTCAATGAATTTATATATTGGCCTAAATCACCATAGCTAAGAAGACTTATCCATATAAAGAAAAGATTTAATACGATTATATGAAAGGGATTGAGAAAGTCTTGTTTATAATTTTTTAGATTATTAGTCAACGTTAAGATGTCTTTAAAGGAAACTTCGATAAAATTATTTTTTGTTGGTAAAAAACGTTGCTCGCTTACTATGGTAACAGAAATAATAATATTGATAGAGATTATGATCTGCTCTATCTACTATCCTAAGTTATGGTATAGGATAACTAACATAACTGCTTTAAACATATATTTTTAACCCTTTTATTTAGGATCCAGTGTTACGCACGCTCTACTGGACGCTGACACTAATCGATTGCTCGATGGTGGAGTGTCCGCTCGCTAAGGAGAGTTTCGCAGATGACGGTATAACTGTATCCTTGGTAAGACTGTGGCCCTGGTGCATGCTCACAGAACAGCTACGGACAACGCTAGTGCATCTTCTTTACACTTTCACCAATGATTGCCCTAAAGGTAAGTACGATTTTTATAGATATTTTTTTTTAGTACATCAGCCGTATTACTTAATATTAGGTTTCCATACTGATGGACACAGATTAAGGTAATACTTCAGTACTATATAAGTCCGGTTCTGACCGGTCGTCAATTATAATTATCACAATCAATAATTTATTACAGTTCAAACCTTCGGTAAAGGTTGCAATTTCTCAAAAATATGAAGTTACTGGTGAATTACAGGTAAGTAGTACAATGAATGAATAGTGGTACTGTTATGTGCAGCGTGGTCGGCGCTGTGCGTGTGCGCGGGCGGCCGCAGCGTGGCGGGCTCGCTGTGCGCGCTGGCCGTGCGCGCGCCGCGCCCGCTGCAGCCGCGCGCGCTCCGAGCGCTGCGACACTGCGCGCCGCACCACCAGTGCCGCGCCATCATCATTAAAGTATTACATCTCTTTACTCTATTTCAATATTACTACACCGTGTCCTCTTGTCATTCTACCCTACTCATCAACGTCTAAAAAATAATTCTGTGCAGTTATCGCTCAGGATAACGTCTAAATGTGGATAACCATATATGAAATTAAGATGTACTCATAAATAAACGAAATTGAAATATTTTAACATTGTTTCTTACGATATGCAGAGCGATGTAATCGCCGCTACGTTCAAGGCGTGCGTGCGGTCGCGCAGTAGTCGCGGGTCGGGCGAGTGCGCGGAGGCGGGCGTGCAGTGCGCGCGGCTGCTGGAAGCGCTGGCGCGGCACGCGGACGGCGCGGGCGCGGCGCTGAGCGTGCTGTGCCCGCCGGCGGCCGGCACGCCTCGAGCGCTGCGGGCGGCGCTGATGCCGGCGCTGGCACACGCCGCGCATTATCACCGGCCACTTTTCTTACAGTCGCGTGAGTACTTTGCTCGGACCTTAGTAGTATTACTGATAACACACACTGATGCCTTTTGTCCCTAAAGGGGTAGACAGAAACGTACTTGGTGGTGCCCATTTTCCACTGTGTGTATTCCGTCCCTTAATGTGATAGAACTTGAGCTTCGATTACGATATCGGACACAAATTCCGGGCTGATACTGAATAGAAAATCCCAGTATCACTGCCTGATCCAGGGATCGAACCCGAAACCTTAGCAACGTTATCGTACGGTAATACAATTACGCCATCGAAGCATATTATTTTTAATTATTATTTAAATATTATTAAGAAACTCATATCTATCTTATTCTTCGTCGTTTCTCTCTTGACAGAGAGGTTCCGTCTTAATCTGTCTCTGTTAGATGACAACCTGGAGACGTCCGTTTACAGGACCTCCACTGTTGTTTTAATTTTATTGCTCCTCCTCATTGGTGACCTACTACAAGGTCTGCTTCGAAGAATCTGAGTACTCGGATGAATCCCGGCTTAGCCAATAGGATAAGCCGAGGGAATCCAGTAGGTTATAGCAATAGCAAGAGGCAATAGCCTCGGAGGCGATTCTTCTAAGCTCGGTCACTCGGAGACCTATGTGTTCCATTTTGAGCAGTAATTCTTCCATGTGGTTTGGACTATTCGCAAATAAGGTTGTATTATGGGCATAGCGTACGTTTGCGAATTTGTAACCACTAAACGCAACGCCATCGGTCCGGTCCTCGAGAGTCATTCGCTTCGCAAGCTCAGATGTTAAATAGGAGTGGTGATATGATATATCTTCGGCGGACACCAGCTCTGAGATAAAAGCTATCTGAAAGAAGGTAATCCGTTTGTATTAAAGCAGTTCCTTCTCCGTAGACCCCAGAGCAGTTGCACAAGATATTTTGGTATGCCCATTTCTAGAAGCGTCTTCCACAATGGTCGTTATTTCACGGAGTCAAACACTTTTGGGAAGTGAATAGGGCATATGCCAGTCGGCTATTGAATTCTTGCACCTTCATGATAATTTGACGAACTATAAGAGTCTGTTTTCGGATTCCCGTTCCCTTTACAGACTCATTTTGCTCTTGCACGATTTCGTGATTGTCAAGTAAGCGTTCAGTCGTACGTTTCGAATATATAGCAATTTTATGCTGCTATGACTGATTAAACTTTTTTTTATCTCAGGAATGAAAATCGCCTGGGCCAATTTCATTGACCATTTTCCTGACACCCATATCTTCTTGCAGTTGGTATGAAAAATAATTTGAACGCCGTCTTAAACTTAGCTCTGATTGTTTCTATTGGAATTGGACCAGAGCCTGCGATTTTCCATTCTTTACGTGTTTGATGGCAGCTCTGATTTCTGGCTCAAGGATGTCAGGTTATAATGTATCTTCTTTAGGGTCCATTGCATCGAAGGCCTATGTGACAGTGCCTCGCAGTAGCATTTCTAAACTTTTGCTATTTTCTCAAACTCGCTGTTCACTTCACCATTGCTGAATAGCAATGGTGAAGTGAACAGTAACATAATCTGCACCATTGAAGAATTTCGAGCTCGTGGTTTGGATTACTATAGACATCTCACAGACTGATAAATATACATGTGAATCTGTTTAGCTATTGAGATGAATTTATAACCTACTGTGCAACAGTCTTTGTAAAAAGAAATCCATTGTAGCCGCTGCAATAATTAAATTGAAATTCTGCCTAAAGTATAATTTATTGGCCTTGTTTAAATTGATGTATACGAAAGTGTGATTTTCATTTATCTTTTTTACACAGCATCGGATTGGATCGATTTTATGCATAGAGATATTTATGGGCTGGAAGGAGACATAATTTTTATCTTGAAAACAAATATACTGTGCATGATCCAATGTCACATTTATTACGCGGGTGGTGCCTTGAGCCATAGTTATGTTTAAATTTGTAACATTTAATAATCTTGGCACATCAGATACAAACAAACTTATATTTGCATTATTTGACTGTCTGGGTGGCATAGTTGTATAACGGTTTGGGCGCACTGCTCGAAATCGATTCCCGGGACGGGCAAAGTTATACTGGTTTTTTACTCAGTTTTAGTCCGGAGTCTGGAATTAGTGCCCGATATGGCCATAGGCTCGCCCCCGGTCCTGTAATGGGATGGAATACGCATGGCGGAAAGTGGGTGCACCAGCTGCGCCACTGCCTACCCATTCGGGGATTAAAAACATGAGCGAGTATGTTTGAAAAGAAAACAATATCAAAATAGTGATTTCTTATATTTACGCGAATGTTAGACATTGAAATTAAACTAGTTTTCCGGATTCTATCGCGGTTTTTTGTTTTTTATTTTTCTCCCGACGTTTCGGAGAAAAATAAAAAACAAAAAACCGCGATAGAATCCAGAAAATTAGTTTAAATTCAATATCAAAATAGTGTTTGATGTTTTATTATTTGAATTCCGACAAATCCCGATAATGCGAAAACACGCGCCGCATTCATAACACAGTACGTATAATAATATGTTTACGTTTTATATAAACAAGATGCGAACGATGAGTATATTTTTCACACCTACTTACGTCTTTGTATCATTGTATAAAAATTTACACGTAGAATTGTTGGATTCAAATAAAAAATATTAATTTTAAATTGTCGAACAGAAGTCTTTTTATTTTTTTTAACTACAACGTCACATTCATTGTACTTGACAGAAACATGCTATAGCTAGTTTTGCTTTTATCATTAATTATTAGATCCGTAGAATATACGTCAATGTTACCAGGCGCCAAAACCTTCGCATTGCCCTGAAGGGGGCTCCCAACAAATTAAGATACAGGGCCCCTCTATAGCTACTGTATTAGACCCTCCGGAGTGGTATCATTGTGTCACGAAAAATCAACGTGCCGTGGCAACTCGGCTGATAGCTTTAGGAACTCCTAATGCAACACTTGCCCCTTCATATTCTTTGATTTGCCTATAACTCGACATAAACTTAAGATGCTTGTAGATGTTTGTAGGTGCCCTTGAATGATGAATTAATTAACATCTGGTGATTCACTTGTTTATTTAATTTCTATCATTAAAAACTAACGTTATGAATTGGAGAGAAGTTATGTATCTGCTGTGTCGACTTCGTACCCCTTTATCATCGAACTGATTCAATTGGAATTTAAAAAGTAATAATATTTTCAACAACACAGCTTCAGTAATCATTAATGACTATATATTTTTTTAATTCGATTCTATGTTCGACAGCGGATCTGCTGGAGTTTCTGTCGGGCTCGTTGTTGGCGGGAGACACCGCGGAGGTTGTGTGCGCCGCGCGCGCCGTGTGGGCGTTGGCTGCTAACAATCATAAGGCATGTTAACTCGGCAGTCTTTCGACACAAACATGTATAAAGGTTTTCTTCATGCATAATAAAATGTGTCCACTTTGGTACGACGCATTCAAATCGGCCTAACGTTATATTTTTTGATTTTTATTTGTTTAACTTTGGCATACTCGGATTTTTTTTTGGTTAAGTGATATTTTATTATATTCAATTTATACAAATATTAAAATACTGTAAACCTACCTGGCAAGGACAAGTGTAAAATTCATTATAAAACCATGTATGCACAGCACTCGTAGCTATCAATATTTGGTGATATTAATTGCGTTGACGTAGTGACACATGGTCTGAGTTCGATCGTCGATGTTTATTATACTTTCTGATACTAATTATTATAAAAGAAATATTATAATCTTAATTAGCAGAAGGAAAAATGAGAATAAAAAAAATATTAAGTCAAATGTTTTAACTCGGAACATATTAATTGGTAAAGAAACTGTTTTAGTTGATTAATTAAATTCATTTTTTGTAGTCCTTATGCAAAGATTGATAAAACATATTATGAAAAGATGTTTTGTTCCATGGCTTCTGCACAGCACGGAATGATGTAAATACTCTTAAACATACACTGTGATATCTGTCAGAATAATTATACATAGTAATGTCTTGAAAGATATACTTAATATTTTTTTTTTTATTTAGGCCAAACAGATTTTTTTTTTCTTGTGAATATAATTAATAGTATAATGATCTCCAAGGGATAATGATGAATATAAATGCAAGGCATTGCTGTATGAGCATATAATAACTGAATGACGTGTTCTTATTGTCGGGCAGGCTAAGCTGGCGTTACGTAGTGCGGGCGTGCCGACGGCCGTGGAGTCGGCGCTGCAGCGGCTGCGGCGCGCCGCGCGCCCCGCGCACCCCGCGCACCCCGCGCACCCCACGCACACCGCGCACACCGCGCACACCGCGCACACCGCCGAGCAGCGCGCCCTGCAGCTGCTCACCTACACACACACCGTCCTGCAAGCATCCTGACACTCTCTACGTTGCCATCGGGACCTAAAAATAATATGTTGTGATACGTTTATTCTGTTTTATTTACTATGTAAAAAAAATTGTAAAGTTTAATAAATAAAAATACGAATTTGAACTTTTTTCTTACATAATTTTATAAATATAATTCCAATATGGTTCTAATTCGATACAGACGACACTAGTCTGCAATATTTTTATACCTGTTATTTTTTTATTTCATCTATTTAGAGTTTAGACTGACACACCTGCCTATAACGATGTGAGTAAGGTAAACATCATCGCCCTTATGAAAGCCTGACTTTCCCAAACCGGTTCATGATATTCGAGTCAGCTTGAGGATCTGTTATCTTTTTTGAATACCGGTTCTTAAATTTTCATTCATTTATCATTTATTCGCGGATTCGATGCGATCGGTACCTGGATCTATGATTAGTGTAAACTTCGTGCATATAAGTACGTAATTACCATTATTGATATTCCAAGCTTATTTTATTAAAACTTTTTGTATTAGATTTATTATCTATAAAATTAAGAGCTCACGTTGAACCGCGAATTAAAAAATCATAACAAATAACAATGTCCATTGTGTTTTCATGATCAAGATGCCTAATACCATCTGTAGCAACGTCAATTGTTTATTTATTGAACATTGTGTAGGTATGTGTAATATAACATAATGGAAGGAGGAACGCGTACCCGCAGTCTCCAATGTTAAAACTGACAATAAATACACGTCTCGCTGGAGCAGTCGCGGCGCGGTCGGTTCCGCGATAAGGTTCAGTGTCGATAGCGTACAATCGGCGCACACGGCGGCCAATACCAATTTGTATGTATGGGAAGTTTGCATTACTCATTATCGGCGTAAAGAGCGATAATCCGCGTTTGGGAAGGCGCCGGCGCGCGACGCGTCAGTGGGTTCACGCCTCCATTCTCGCCTCGCCCAGTCACCACAACAAAATCACAACCCGAGCTCGCGGCGTTGATTTACGAAAATAATGAATCAACGGAAAGCTGTCGGTCGACGGCCTTGTGTCTCACTTTCATTATAGTATTAAGTTCGACATCAGTGTTTGTGTCAGTGTTAATGTTTGCTGTTAAGTGTTCGTCAAGATGTCACCGCTTCACTTCAATTTTCCACCCGAGAGCTTCTCTGCTGTGTACACTGGTGACGGAACCGTTGCAAATGCGAATGTGAGTACCGGAGAGTGGCGTGTCTGGCCGATCGGCGAGAGGTGTTATCGGCGCGCGCCGGATGGCGGCGTGGCGTGCGTGCGCGCGTCCACAAGGTCGCAACGCGCGCACTGGTGCATTCAACTCGTTTTGTAAAATAATTAACGTTTACGCGATCATCTCGCGACAGTCTCTACGAAAGCTCGGCTGTTATTTACGGATATCATTTGACCGATCTTGATTAAGTAGATGATTACATTTGCAGTTTAATATTTCACGTTGAACAAAAACATTTAGGTCTTTCTTTGTGGTGGAAATTCAATATTCTTGTGTAGGTTACTCAGTTTAAATAAAAGAAGAAGAAGAAGTTAAGTAATAAACTGTATGGGTAGGCACCTACATCACTTGCCACATTTAATTAATTCTTTTATTTTGCCAAGGTTACTTATACCTATGTCATCAAAGCGCGTGTTTTTATAGCTACACACGATGCACGCATAAAAGGATTTTCGGCACTTAACGAACTTCCTTGTTCATTATTATACTACGATGATTTTGATGTGTGGTCCTTTAATAAACTTTATATTGGTGGGTAAATTATTATTTATGCTTCAGGTACCTATCTACATAACCTACTTTATAGCTACACTTAATAATAACAATAATAAGGAAGTAGGTAAGTATAACTTAGTAAGTAATTTAAAACATAACTCAAAGGTACTTAACTGATAAGTAAAAATGTAGTACAAGTAAAGTATAATTATCTAGGTTTCTACATTACACACCTAATACCTATGTCACTTATTGGATACTTGCATTGACTACGCTTGTTACATCTCATTAAGAGTATTGGCGAATAATTAACAGAATAACTTGATGAATTAATATGACTATAAATTATGAGTAAGAAACACACCCGAATAACTTGTTTAGACATTTGTATTCGTGACTAGCCGACTATTCACGGCAAGTACGTATCTAAATCAGTAGTAACGTTTTAAAACAATTTTTTTAAATGAGTAAATACTATCTACCTTCTTAACCTACCTATTATGACAGATGAGATTTTGCATAGAAAGAAAGTTCGGGGTCGTCAGAAATCTAGATAAGTACTTAAGTACCTACTTAATATTCTAACTGACCCACATCAAAATGATATAAGTACTTAAATGCTTACCTAATCAAAACTTTTTTGGGGAAGTTAGGTGCGGAAATAAGTAGGTATACTTGAGAATTAATCAGTAGAAGTGGGTGTAATAGCTACAGGTAAAAGTAGACTGTTGAACCGATTGCGAATAAAATTTTAAAATTTTAAATCAATAACCCAGACTATTATATTTTTCCAAAAGTAACCCTGAACAAGGGATGTTACTGAATTAGTACTTAAGTAGTAAATTATTTCAGAAATAAAATGATTAGGATAGTGGCAGAAGGAATATCAAGTAAAAAAATATTGATACATAACATAACATACATAACATCACGCATTTTATCCCCGAAGGGGTATGCAGAGGCGCAACTATGGCACCCACTTTTCGCCAAGTATGTTCCGTCCCATGATGTGATAGGGGGCGAGCCTATCGCCATATCGGGCACAAATTCCAGACTCCGGGCTGATACTGAGCAGAAAAACCCAAATATCACTTTGCCCGACCCGGGATTCGAACCCAGGACCTCAGAGCGCTATTGTACCGGACGTGCAATACAACTACGCCACCGAGGCAGTAAAATATTGATTTAATTAATAAAACTAGCTAAGTACTTACTTATCTACTTAATGGATACGCATTAATACTTAATGTTCAATGTTTTTTTATAACTTTACAATTTACATACTTAATGTAAGTTACTTTTACAATGAAGGATAAATAAAACTCTGCTTAGGTAGGTAAATCACCGTTTAAATAAATGTATAGTTACTTCACCATAAACTTATTTGTCTCTGTTGTATCCCATACTTTCCTACTTATATTTACTCTTTAGTATAATCGACTAATATTATCAGGCACTGGTGAACTGCAATGGCAGTGATGGTCATGCAACTTCGGAATCGCTGCCCTCGGACGCTGGTCCCCATCCATCGCTTTTCAGCTGTTTTCACTATGCGGTTAGTATTTTTAACAAATTAGATTAATTAATATTTCCATATTTAATAGTTTAGTCAAGTAAATAACTAGGTATCTACTTCGAAAATTAATATTTCCTTCTGGGTTTGTTTGGTTTTGAAGAAATATTATAGCAATGTTAAAACCGATCATCTAGCATGGTTTTTTTCTTCTCGCGGATCTGATCTCAAGAACATAAGTAATGATAATTTTGCTTTTTCTAATAAGTATACCAAAAGATGATTGATAGCCGCCCTGGGAATCGATCCCATGTGTTTTCAGTTCATAGCTCTGTATGGTTTCCACACTAAGCAGGCGATAATATTATTAAGCCCCTACCCGCAGCAAAAGGGCGCGCTTATATAGTTTTTAGAAGCTATTTATTTGAATTTTATAATAAGTAAGTATTTACATAAAAATACTTAAACATCCCATTTCTACAAGTTGTTATCTTTAGTTTATATCTTTTAAAAAAATTAAATGCCTAGTTCGCAGTTTTTTTATAGTGTCATGTGTGCTTCTTTAATTTCATAATGAGAATATTGTGGACTTCTTGCGTTTCTTCTCATTATTTTAGTTTGTAACCAACATTAATAATTTAGGTCCGTTCGGCTAATTTACGACGGATTTTCGGTGTGTTGCGAGCAGTCTCGAAAATATTTTTTTCTCATAAAGTATTTAAGCCGTCGGTGCCGGCATTTTATACACGAAACTGGTTAATATTAATGCTACTTTATGTGATAATTTAATCATCTTCCAATTCTCTCTGTGTCAGCTTAAAAATTGGTGATAATATCTGTATAGAAATTTGAAACCCTTAGGAAAGATCGGACGTTTGCGGGGTAAGTTCGGACTTCGTTCTAATAACGCTTCTAAAGCTAGTATGATAAGGTCCACGAAATCATACAGAAGTCTCAATAATGTTAAGAAGAGTGAAATCCACCTTTTTTGTTTCACTGCACACAGCGCACCTGTTCTTGGTTGTGAAATCAATTATGGTGTACAGGGCGGGGCAAAAATAAACAGCGTAGCCGGCTATGTAGCTCAAACTAAAAAATAACTATAGATTCGTGGTATTTTTTCGTTATATGATCTTAACCCGTATCCGATCTTACCCGAACGCACCTTATATCATAGTAAGTATTAGGAAGAGTTAGACAGTTCAAAATGTTTACTACCTAAAATTGTTTTTTTAACGACATTATTTGTAAATCTTTGCTTATTCTCGCCCGTAACTTGCGCACCGCAAAATATGGAACAAATTGCTCAAGACCGTTTGCTCAGGGTGGAGGGGCCGTAAATAATTACTTATACGTTTATTTTGTTATTTTTCAGTTTCGAAATGGGATCAAAATTCTTCGTAAAGAAAAAAGCAATAAAAAGCAAAAACGTGGCAATTAATAAGGTGAGTAAGAAATTTATTGCTATTTTTGGGATAATGTTTCGTAATTATTACTTAAATAATTACCTGGTTGTTTTTATGTCAGCACTTAACCATAATAATATCGTGTAAGTATATAAAGAGTATTGTCTAAATTTGGTTTTGGTACATAATTGTAGGTATCTATGTACTTAT
The DNA here is from genome assembly GCF_014839805.1 of Manduca sexta. Taxonomy (NCBI): domain Eukaryota; kingdom Metazoa; phylum Arthropoda; class Insecta; order Lepidoptera; family Sphingidae; genus Manduca; species Manduca sexta. Next base: position 6,136,402 of record NC_051131.1, read on the forward strand.
GTCATAATATTATTATTATGACACCGAACTCAACCATTTAGGTACTTAATGCAGGTTTACCCAAAGAACAAAAATAAAATACCTTGTGAATTCAGTATAAGTATTGCGTTTAGTTATTTTTTACATCTTTAACCAACGGAACGTAATACTAAGTACTTAGGTTGTATGTTATTGTATTGCTGGCACCTAACTATCACGGTGACAGATGCTCCATATCAATTTTAATTTTGGAATAACGTGTTAAAATTTAAATATGTACTTATTCCAAAATGTTATAGTTTACAGCTAAGATGTTTTAATTACAAAAATTATTGTTTATAAAACGTTATTGGATTACAGTACAGAAATTAGCAAGACACTGTACTTATACGAAACGCGGTTTTTACCGGGCCCAATTCTGTGAGAATAAAACAGTTGAAAAAACAATAAAAGCCCAGTAAGTACCTTCTTAAGAAGTGTTTTTCCGTTATTGATGAAATATTTGCCAAGATTTGGGATTTTCCTCATTATCTAATATTTGCCTATTCTTATTATAATATTCGATGAAATAAATACCTACTCTTGAATTTAAACAACGATGTTCATATCGGTTTCTTACATACTAATTTGTTTGTTACGAATGAGTCATAATTATGACAATATTTTATGGTATTAATATTCTGTATTATCTTTGTTTGATATTTTCAAGAGTACCATTAATTAATAATTAGTACACAGTTATTATGACGTCAATAGTTAAACTAAATATTGAATTTATTTCTCTATACAGTGATTGTACATTAGCATTAATTTTTTTTGTATTAATGTAATAATAACCACGGTACGTAAATCTAAAATGTGTGTTAATGTTTGGTTATTTTAATTTAAATAGTTATACTTAATGGTTTTTTTTATTAGTTCCACAAAACTGGTTACAAATTCATGATATTTACTCATATGATACCAGATTTTACATATCATATAAAATGTTTGCAATCTTTTAGATTTGAACACGGCATGAATAGCAAAAATCTATATATATAAAAGAAAGTGGTGTTGGTTACACTATTTATAACTCAAGAACGGATAAACCGATTTGGCTGAAAATTGGTGGAGAGGTAGCTTAGAACCAGGACACGGACATAGGATACTTTTTATGTTGGACGTGACATAAGACGTGGTAAGTATAAGAATGCAAAATTTGGTATGGAGATAGTATAAGACCCTGGGAAAGTTATAGGTTACTATCCCGGGAAAATATATAGTGGGAATTTTATCCCTGAAAACTCACGCGGGCGAAGCCGCGAGCAAAAGCTAGTTAGAAGTAAAATTTAAACGGAGAAATTGAACATTGTATGGGTACTATTTGGTAACAGTCAAACATATCAAGGTTGTGCGAACGACGACAAATCTTAACAGAGGCAGATGAAACAAACATATTATGTTAAAGTTATTAGAAATTATTCATAATCATGTGTAATGTGTAAGTATAAGCGGTTTATATACTTAGCACTAAACAATATGATATGATACTATATAAGTATAATAGTTGAAATTTTATTTTAAATTTTTGTTTGCACCGGAGTTGGCCTGGGATAGAGTTTTCGGAGATAAAAGAACCGCTTTATATTTTCCCGGGGTAGTCTATGACCTTGCCAGGGTCTCAAACTAACTCCATACCAAATTTCATCAAAATCTGTTGAGTAGTTTTTGAGTTTATTGTGTTCAGACTTCAGACAGACACATGAGGGCGGCGAGACTTTGTTTTATACAATATTTTTTACTACTTTTTAAGAGGAACAATTCCGTAATATTGATTGTTGCGTAACTTTAACCGTTTACGAGCGCACGCAAAGGAAAGTCTCAAAAAACCGTTTTTACAACATTTTTCATGGACGCCTGACTCCTATTGGTCATAGCATGATGTTACGAGTACATACCCTATAGCTTTCCTCGATAAATGGAGTATACACCACTTAAAAACTTTTTCAATTCAAACAAATTAACTCTACATCTTTATATAATAGTGTACATATCACAGGGCGATACGATATTCAGTATATCATATACACACCTATTATTTAACATACCTGTTAAAGGCAAGTCATCAAACATATTCCTTATGGTATAATAGTGATTTTCATCGTCACTGCTCCGTCATGTTAGAGCTCTTACATATTGTATGACTTCGAATGCGGCAATGACTGACCATGACATTCGTCATAAACGTGTGTCTTCAAAGCCATTATCACATTACTTCAAAAAGTTCAAGACACTATTCATATGACAACGAATTCATTGATTTTTCTTAAGGTTCCTACTTCTTTAAATAAATTATCTATTTAATTTATATATTTTTCATTTTATGGAATAATCTAAAAAAGGACATTCAATAATCTCCTGAAAATTATATATGATAAGCCAGGTTCCTTTTATATTCGGCATTGTTGTGACAAACATATTACATACAGTGCCGGATATAAGATAAAAAATAGTATTAAGTATTGTATGAATTAATTGTATCGCTGTCATGTAGGTGTATTTTTTGTTATGGGTCCATTTTTATGAAATTAATAAATAATAATAATAATATTTTAAAAGAAAACCCCCTTAAGTTTAACAGCAACAGAATATGTATCAACTACGTAATAAAAATCAATTAAATATCTCTTATTTTTCATAGCCATTCATAAAACTCTCATTTTCCTAGCTATCAAATAAAAAAAAAAGTTCTATTGTAAATTTAAATCCATTTATGAGTGTAGCGCATATTATTAATGTTGATGACTGTATTTGACATTTGTCTAATGTCTGTGAAATAGGTTCTGGAAAGATCCGAGATGCGTGTAGTACGGTGAGTGGTGATTGACCGGGAGCGACCGCGCGTCAATATCGCCTCACGTTTTCTCAGGCCACACTCGACCATACACTATCTAATTCCTTTCTTTTATTCTGATTGTTGAACAACACGTGACTGAATAATTCAAGCTTAAATTATCATTTTTGACCCAATAATCTAGATGGTATTAGAATTGCTAAGATATTCCTTTTTTTATTTATTTTTACAATCTCTTAGCAAACGTTGATTATACAGGGATTATGAATGTTGACAAAAATATCAGTTTTATAATGGTGTACCTATTATTCTAGCTATGAAATGATTTAGACTTTCATTAATTTTATTTTTGATTTAATTGTCTCCCTTAGGAGTACATAATACATCGCCTACAATTTTAACTTCACATCATGCATAAAGAACGGCAAAGTGAGTACCAGAATATTTACCGCAATAAGTTCGCTACATTGAAATATTAAAGAATTAACGACTGTTAAAAAAATAAACATATATCTAATAGAAAATCATTAACGTGATTAGAGTTTAGTTTCAATGAATTCTTATAGTTATCGTTACAAGTATAAAGCTTGGCTGATAGTAAAAAGACCCGATATACTTACATAATAGATACTTTACATTCCGCTTGACAGCATTTACTTTACACGTGTTAATAATTTTGACGAGCTTTATTTGGGAGTCCGCCGGTATATGTATGTAGTACATACCAATTTCACAGGTCGACATAATTTTCGCGTCAAAGGACACAATGTCTCTCATCGTTATAATATTATCATCTCAAAATTATTAATATAATATGTTTCAACTTCTTAAATTAACAATATACCATAATTTCTATTAAATGCAGTGTAATCACTAATTAGTAACTACTGCAGTGTTAGTACTTATAAAACAAGCCGATAGACAATAAGCATTGACAATAAATATACACACACACACACACAACATCACGCATTTTATCTCCGAAGGGGTATGCAGAGGCGCAACCATGGCGCCCACTTTTCGCCAAGTGTGTTCCGTCCCATGATGTGACCTATCGCCATATCGGGCACAAATTCCAGACTCCGGGCTGATACTGAGCAGAAAAACCCAAATATAACTTTGCCCGACCCGGGATTCGAACCCAGGACCTCAGAGCGCTGCCGTACCGCGCATGCAGTACAACTACGCCACCGAGGCAGTCAATAAATATAAGTCATTTTAATTCACGAACAGCTAGGATATAAAATTATCATATATTTTTTCTGGTTATTCATAATTCTTAAATGTGTAAACGCTTCGGTTACCTTATTTAACCATTTTCTAGTCTCAAAGTCAAAAAATATATAAGAGGTAATTGGTGTCGATCACTCCTGTTTGAAATATTATAAAATATACAATAGTCTAATACATTCATAAACATTGGTATATATTTAGCGTATAATACATCAATACTATCACGCGAGGCAGGTCATAGGTGGGGATTGAACCCAGTCATCCGGTCATCACCGGGCGCCCGGTCTGTCTTCTTAGCCTCAACTTATATCCTATACTGCCACTTGTTCTAAGTAAACTTGTTACCTGACTCTTTAGCATTTCAAATTTTATAGACTTTTATAAAATACGTTGTTTTAGGATCTGTACCCGAACAGATAATATGGGATTAGACAAGAATCATTTGGTTACTTGAGTTATAAATAATTATTTTTGTTTTCGATTATAGCAAAACGGTAATTAATACAAATAGCATAGCAACACTTTTTGACATTACAGTCCACTCTAGCTGAATTAGTGACCGTGGCTGGTAATATAAATTTTACAACCAGGGAGAAACTTATTGTCTAGAGGTTCTTGAGAGATTGGTAAACCATAATTTTACATGACCAACCTGATTTGTAATATTTAGATATTAAGTTATTTACAAACCTATACATATGTAACGATGATGGCGATTGCGCAAGTGGTAGTAAACAAGAAAATTTTATAATGCCTACGTAATCTAATGCTAAACATAAAATCAAAATAGTTTTTTTTGTTTGAACAATAACGCAAACACTGAATTATTTAATATTTGGGGAAAATATTCTATAACATTTACCTTGAACTTGTGACATGATGTATCACGTTGGACTTTGATTTGATAAGAGATGAGGTAAGAAAATCTATGTCACCTACCGTTACTGTGGAACAAACAAAAAGACACGTTTTATACATTAATGTATGTGATAAGTAACATTGATTATGTATTTCATAGCTCAAATAATTTTAAATTTAACACAATTTTATATAAAAAATATAATTTTAATGGCATCATATGTCCTCGTACTCACTAGCATACAAAAATTCCGCGATTCGAATGAGCATACTCAGTTTTAGATTTTAAGTAATATTTTTTCAAGCGGTTTTACACATGAGTACAAAAATTCTTTCTGTAGTTTCTCACCTTACAACTATTACTATTTATGTTATATTCACAGTAAATACGTAGCAGTATTTTGTTAATTTAATAATATGTTTATGTGGATGTAATTACTTAAGAAACAAAGGGCATAAACTTTGCCAAAGTATTATTGTGGCGGAAAAGTTAATAAACAAAATCATTACATAGCATTAATTTTATTCATCAAATGTCCAGAAAAGTTGTTTTTGCACAAGAAAACAGAATGTAGACATACACATTAATAATAAACAGTGAATGGTCACGTGGCATTTGCTGCTTTCTGTGAAAGTGGACATGAAAATAAGTCGCTCGCTGGATAAACGTGTCTCTAGAATAAATCACAATATTTTAAATGAATATCTTTTGCGGATGTTAATTATAAAGGAAAAGCAGAGTTGAACTATTTAATATTTTTCTAGTTTAGGGCAATTATTTTTGTAGTTTTTAAGTTTATAAAATCATAAGTATAAAAAAATATATTTTTAAATGATTAAGTAAATAGAAATAGCCGAATCTTATAATAAATAATATCATAAATAATTATTAATAGTAGGAGTATATATATGTCCAGAATAAACATATTTCATAAGTTTCAAATGAAAATGCAAATAAAATTAAGGTCGTCATTATTCACGGTAAATATGTGTTTTAAGTAATGATTCTATACTTCATTCATTCCGGTCGAAATTGTTTCGGTTTGTTGCCTAGAGAATACCATTCTTCTAAACCAATTTTTCTTCATCCGGTGTTAAAAATGGTCCAAAGTAAATTCACTGACTCCCAAACAACCCTGATTATATTACGCCAAGCCATTTATTTTTAGGTCTCTATTATAGAGTAGACTTCAACACTACTAGCTGACATAATTAACAATGTTTCTGTATTGCATTGGTAGGTTTTTGCGGAAGTCGTGTTAGTGTGCAACTAAAAAATCGGGTTCTTTGGCTTTTATGGCTAGTACCTACGCATCGTTTTGAACGTCTTCATTTACAGGTAACTATAACGTAACTCTTATCTAAAAGATAAAGTCTTCTATTTAAAAAATGAATATTGATTATTTTGGCGAGTTGGTGTGCCAGATGGTTAGTCAGTTTTAGTATAATTTCGCAATAGGAAAAGCGTACACTTACATCACGTGAGGGGATTCTGTGTAAATTTTCATCTTTCTACGGCCTTCATTTTAAGCTGTGCGTTGTTTATCAATTTTATGGGACATAAACAAACATTAATACATCGACTTGGTTTTAGTTAAGTTTAGACACATCTAAATTTGTCCTTGATCATCTCGAGGCTGTCGACTTTCTTCTTTATAAGTGTAGCAAAATGATAAATGATTTGGAAAACCTTTGACGTGAGCTATTTTTGTTTAATAAATATTCTTATGACCACTGTTTACTTATCTTATAGCTCATGTAAAAACGAACATAGTAGATACGCCTGAATAATTTATATAAAATCATTCTTAGGCTAGTTCTCGTTTCTAAGAGCGTTGTTTCACTCTGTGTAGGTATTTGTATACGAGTGTGAAGGCGTATGTACCAATGTGTGGCAACCAACGAACGTTAAGTTTGCTTGTATGTATGTAGGATATTTCGAGTAAGATAAGCAAGCAGGAGGCAGGCGATGCCGCAGTTGGCAGAGGTCAGTATTGACGTCAATGGAGTCACGTGACCGCAATACAGCGCTGTTGTGATACCTACACCCACAGGTATGTATCCAGACAGTGCTCATGCGGGGGTCCTGCACGACTAACGCTTAGTCACACAGCCAAAATAAATAATAATATAAACGTTACCGGATCCTTTAACCTTGTGGTTTAGAATCATTCTCTCGTCTTTGTTTTGTTACTCGAGGTTGGAATAATAAGTTTATAGTGTAACGGTTATTTGCTAACAAAATAATGTGTGCTGTTTGTTAGTATGCGTACATGTATCGAGCTGTGAAGAGGGGGTATGGGGCCTGCGCGCACATGTTCACTTCGTGAGCCAGCCTCGCCTGCAGTGGAACAAGGCGCAGCATATCGTTTGTACTGTCTACATGTTAAGTATTGCGAAAAGATCCAGCTTGCATTTGGCCAACCCACGCTCCCTGTAAATAAAATGCTAATATTTATTTCCCTAATAATACAATAGGAAATGTTGTATCATTGACAGTATTCATTAAATAATTATAATTAAGTTTATTTGGTGTTATGAAGTACTAAAATATGGTTAGGCATAAAGGTATGTCGAGGTTTTTTTATCGACGGTACAGCAAAGTGGTCTCACTGCATCTGATTGTAAGTGGAAAGAATCCCAAATACAAGTCGTTTTTGAGAGCTAAAAGCCAATTACGATATTACAAAAAAAAAAATAGCTTGGCCGGACCAGATGCAAACACTGTTGTTGTTGAATGAACACGAAATTTGTTGTTAATATGGTTGGTAATAAATTATGATGTGGGAGGTCCTGAGTTTGTTTTCTAGGTCAAGCAAAACACTACAGGATAATATTTATTCTATAATTATATGCGTATGATTGAATTTGTGTTCGATGACTATTGGCATGGTTAATTTGTCTTGCCCTCAAGCACGGACGTAAATAATTTGACAAACATTATAATAAATTTGCTATCGTATGGCAGTAATATTTATCTTGGTTTAATGCTTTGGATTTTGTTTGTATGAAAGTACCTTGTTGCGAGTCCAAAGATTTGAAAGATTTTCCGAAATTAATGTCCCCCTCTTCCCTTTTTTATTAAATAAATATATTATATCCATAACTTGTCCTATGTCGATACAAAATTTAATAATATTAATATCAGCCCTGTATTATAAACTTGCCCACTGCTGAGCACGGGCCTCCTCTACTATTGAGAGGGATTAGGCCTTAGTCCACCACGCTGGCCTTCGAAATTCCTATAGAGAACTTCTCGGATGTGCAGGTTTCCTCACGATGTTTTCCTGCACCGTTAAAGCGAACGATAAATTCACAAAGAATACACACATGATTTTTAGAAAAGTCAGAGGTGTGTGCCCTTGGGATTTGAACCTGCGGACATTCGTCTTAGCAGACCGTTCCACACTCAACTAGGCCATCGCCGCTTCAAAATTTAATGATCAAAATCAATTCAGTTATTTGCATTAACTGAACTTAAAAATCTTCAACATATAAACATCTTTTTAAATTTTTAAATAATATGTAATATTAAGTATTGTAAGATTTACAAATAAAATAAATTAAACAGACAATTCAGTGAATATTTGAATGAATGATTTGATCATTTCTTATACTTTACTTAATGTAGAGTCACGACTAACACGTGTCTGCTGTTTTCTATACTAAAATGTCGGAGCCGGTTTACATCTTCGCCATGTACGCACATAACTCTATATGTAAATATGTATTTTGTAAAAGTAGGAACGTAAATCCTTCGGTGTTTAATTTGATTTGTTAATTACGCCAAGGAGTAAAATAGATGTCTTGTTACAGGTAAAAAGCAATGCATGTAGTGAATGAGTAGGGTTTAAATATTGTGTCGGCAAAATACTTAAAGAAATATTGTATTGGTAATTTATCACCTAATGCCGCTTTATAGGTCTACAATTGTTAAATTAAGGACTTTATGCAATGCCTAGGATGAGTTGGACTTTAATATAAAGTATTATGTTTACTTTTATTATGTATTTAAAATTGCATAGTTGAGGTTAGATGCATTGTTTTGTGCCTAAAGATATTGTAACCGCAACAATGTTTCGAATCATTTTACATTGTGATTTGTTCAGGCGTAAGTCGTGACTTCATCATGGTAGTTTGCGTTTATTTTCAAATTTAAACATATAAGTAAGTGCATAAATATTTGACGTAAAACTTTCAAAATAAATACAACTTAAAGTTAATAAGTGTAAACGTTTCTTTTTACTTAGTATTGATTGATATTGGTTTAAATATTAATTATAATATACTAATTACAGAACATTTTGTAACAATCAGTAATCAATGTGTCGAATGCAAATTTGTGTTACTTATATTGAGCTTTTATTGTAAAATTATGTAATTAGATTTATAAAACTGTTGAATACTAACAAGCACAAATAATCTTGTAAATAATCTTCCTTCCAATATCGGACTCGCCAAACAAAGTTTATTTAGTACGTGCGCCGTTACGTCGACGGAATTCTTGTTCCGGGAGAATTGTGTTTATTGCGTAGTTTAAGGAATATAATAGACGCTTCCAAGTTCCACTAGGCCAAGAACCTGATAAATGTGAAAAAATAAAGTTAGAGTAAGATATTTTTTAAACGAAACAATTTGTGCAACATATAAGTACTATTCACGTTCTCAAAATGATCTTGTGACGTATTACATGTGATGTATTATAATAATATTTACATCATTTGTTTTTGTCTAATTTACAATACGTACAACAGTCTTTAAAGATTGGTCTATGTAAAATATAATTACTATTGATCTTTTACTGCGGAAAGTTATATGCCAAAATTATTATAGATACAAAGTTTTGTTGGAAGGGAAATGTAGTTGCATTTCCTACAACATATAAAGTATAAGCATAAAGTTTTTGTAAGTTTTGACTTTTAAAAATAGGTACTCAATGTCCCATAAGCCTTTTTATCCTCATAGCGAACAGGATCGCTTGATAGCAAAAAAGTTATTGCTTTTTTTGGCAATTTTCTTGCTTGTTATAATTTTTTTCGATATTTCCATATGTTTCAATATCTTATAAAATTATGGACAGTTTTCAAAGAAAATTGTACTGTAGCTACAGCGGTAAGGGCTGCAGCACTTACTGCCCGATTTCAAAATTTCATCCTGTACAATATCTAAAACTTTGCGTGCATAATCTAAAAGAAACAATCTGCATTAAATAAAACTTTGAAAATTTGTAAATCCTCTTATCAGGATTGCTGTTTGATGCTGGTCATTTAAACTATTGAAGCTTAATATTTTATGTTAAACATTTAAAAGTAAGGACAAAGAAAAATTATATAGTAATTCCTCTGCGCTCCCAGATACAAATAAATAATTCAATAAAATAATAGATTTTGTGTCCACAACACAACGGGTTCAAAGATGCCGCCGCACGGGACGATGTCTTCGTTTGGATCTTTGTATTGATGTATCATATCTGAGAGGATGCAAATAAATTTAAAATCGGTTTTGTAAAAAGTGTATTATTTATAAGGTTGTTGACTTCTGTTTGGGAAATAAAATTCAAAACAATATTTGAATATCATTATTTTTGTTTGTTTGAAGAATTTTACACAAAGGGAAAATTGCATAAATATCGCACAAGAACTTTTAAACGATAGATATAAATACGGTTTGCAATGGAGAAACATTCATTGCGAGAAGGCCATTTTTATCTTTATACGTTGTTGTTTTAATTATGATCACATTTACAGTAAGTAATAAAAAGTTTTACTGTAAACATTGACGTCAATCGTTGAATGATGAGCTATATTAATTGTTACAGTAGTAAATTTATAATGTGAGAAATCATTGCGTAAACATGATATTTGATAATAATTGTTTATTTAATGATATCTACCATTTCACATAGGCATCGAGTAAAATAAAATCTTTCTTGGACTTGTAGAGATATGTGATTTCATAATGGATACTTCAATATTGGTAAAAACATGCATTGGGAAATAAAGCTGCAATATTACATTTATAGTTATTATTTTAACTCATGCCAGTGGCGAAGGGTCCTTAAAGCCCAATTCCTACCGGCTTCCCGTTATGTAGAATTTTTGTAGCAACTAATTATTATCAAGGCGATTTGCGGACTACATTAATGGAAATTAGTACTTATGTGATGTGTTGGGTTCCCTTTTGGAAAATTTCACCTTTCGCCACTGCCTCGTGCACTATATTTTTTCAAATTAATATTGATATGATGTCCAAATCTTACTACTTATTCGATATTCAGTGCTCTTCTTTGTCTGTGCTGCGAATTAGATGTTATTGATACATTAGAGGTTTCAGATTTCAGAGGCAACTCGCAGTCCGCGGTACAAAGGTGACCTAATTATTGATACAACGTTATTTACGAAAACTAGAGTAATTTGTTTACATTTTCAAATGTAAATGTTATAAAATATATCGAAGTTTTATATTAACATTACTGCGTGTAATTAAGAATCCGGTCATCAAATGGATTTCAAATGCAAATCGATTAGGGCTAGGTAGGTGAACGAGCGACGAGCCCTGTCAGAAGTCACGTAGCCTCTAGGTACAGGCAGTATTCATAAGGTATCGACGCGGCGCGTGCCTCACCTTAATTACCAGCAGGTTTATGCACCAGCGTAGCAGCATTTTTTTTTTGATGTAAATGCACTATATTAAGTAAAATATTTATTGTACGTAGTCAGAACACAAATATTTATTTTAGGGCTCAACTTATTTCGTTTCTGGCAATTATTGTAGAAAATTATCTAGAGCTGTATTCCGTTGGAAAAAGTCCACATAGGAGGTTAGAATGGAACATTCAGTTTGTGGAAATAAAAAGTTACTTAGGGCTTTGTAGATTAGAAATTTTTAAATTCTTTTACTTAATAATAGTTGCATATGTTATTATGAATTATAATGCATTCTGGGTAATGGAGACAAATAATATTTAAAATCCACTAGCAAGTAGTTCGTTCCTCGTAGTCAGCACTACCCAAAAAATACAGTGGTCGTTTTGATAAATAAGCATTCAGGCGATATATTGGCATATCTGCATTGTTCACAGAATCATTGATCTGACCAAAATTTTAGTGTTCCGGTTAGGTACGTGAAATTAAATATGTATTAGGACCATTGCAAATTACATTCGCATCGTTAACCATTTGACATAAATTGAATTTAAGCTGTATTGAGTAGACAAATTGTTGAATTTACTCTGTGTTGTAACAATTTCTGTAACTGAAAACTGTTTTGGACTCGATCTAGATTTTGCGCTGTCACGTATTTCTCCGGTTTTAAAAATGATCAAGTTTGATGACGTCAATGCCAAAGTGCGATGTTAAACAGTCAAGGTATAAGAATTTAAAATTAAAATAGATGACTATCTTAACTGAACAAAATATTTCAAAAAACCTGTTTAATGGTTGTTTTGGTATTGCTGTTTTGTTTTAAATATTCAATTTATTTATATTAATATAATCATGATCTACATAACATGGTTTATAGTTTTTTTGTAAATTGACCATTTGTTTTGTAGAGTTCTGAGTATCATAACGATATTTTTTTTCTTTTAATGCGTTGCAAAATGGCTTTTTTTTTAATTCTTTATTTAAGGAGCTTGGTCGATATTTGGCGACTATGTCGCTCCGTACGTAAAATGGCTTTATGACCAGTCGTATGTCTGACGTCAACACTCAACACCCTCATAATAATATTAATAAAACAATATTTATGTAATGAATTTACATATTGTTTTAATTATTTTGTAAGTCGGTACAATAATTAGATATGATATTCATAAAAAACACCAAGGTTTATGGTTATACTATATAGTTTACAAATTCATGTTTATGTTTAACAATTAAATTGTTTATATTATCTTTATTGGCACAACACAACATTGTTGCATAAATCCATTGCTCTTTTGAATACACGTCAATGATTAATGATCTTAATGGCATCGATTTAGTTTGCGGTTACAATAAATTAACTATTGCTGAATGATATTAGGGCCAGTGTGATTTTTATGATTGATGCTCTCATTAGGCGGTGATAGTGTTAATATAACATAATTTGCTAGCAGCGTACGTGACAAAATTCAACTGTGTCAGTCCATTAAGTTCAGAAGGTAGAACCGCTCATTAATATTTAATTGATTATTAATTATCTAGCTATTCGGAATTTCGTTTAAGTTTTTCCTCATATTTACGTAGGCATGGCGAACCCATCTGAATTATATTTTGTTATTCTTATTTATTCTCGGAGCATCATCCATGTTGATTCAAATGATACCTAATGAATTAATAATTATTATGGGATTAGAACCGTATGAACGATATTTCAGGTTTCAGAATTAACATGTCCCATAGATCTTACGAGACCAATACTAAATTTTGCGTCACGATGACGACAAAATGTAGGGAATAGGACAAAGTTCCTTCACCCATCACTGAATTAAAATGCAGACGTTATGGGGTAAACGCACTTCTGTCCGGAGACGATGCATTATTCAGATGCTGCATCATTGACCCCGCAGCATCGAGGCGCAGGCTCCCTGCCGATGCATCATCACATCCCTTGCAAATAACAACAGGTAACACTGGATCGAGATAAACATTTCACTTCTTGAGGAAAACGCATACTTTTTTATATTCTTTCGGTATATGGTAACTTCGTAGATGAGTACAGTAATAAGTTTCATGATAGACGTATGTATGACTATATTAGTTTTACAATAATTAATTACATATTATAATTAAGATTATGAATATGGATACTATTATTTAGAAAATATAATACGCATAACTGGCCAAAATCAACAGGAAAAAATCCATCGTATGTATTTTTTGGACTATTTATTTATCGATTAAAATATTTCATATTTAGTTTTATTTAGGGAGGTTTTATACGACAATATCACTAGCAATAGTATAATATATCATCTCATATCATACGCAATATAGACAGAAGAGTTTCACATATAATTTTTTTTTTAGCAAAGTCAGAGGTGTGTGGCCTTGGGATTTGAACCTGTGGACATTCGTCTCGGCAGTCCGTTCCACAACCAAGTAGGCTATCGCCGCTTCTATCGAATATTGAAAATACATTAAAATATAATCGTTTCATTCTGCTGTTTTACGGCGTACAATATGGATAATTTTATTTATGTAGGCAGTCATTAATGCGAAAATGAATGATATTAATGAAGTACTTGACAAGTAATTGAAAAGTTACGAACTCTGGAAGTTCACAACGCTTTTTACAGTCTTGTTGTCACCACACGAATCATTAGTTCTTCTTTTTTTTTATCTTGATAAAGTGAAGTTAAGTCGCCTTCGTGATACTGTTTCAATGATGGCTTCTTGGTTCGTGGTATGATATAGAATAACGTTGACTCGGACAAATAAGTTAAGTATATTAACTTTTAAATGAATGGATTTTTATTTAATAATCTTTAGTTTTAGCGCTGGAAATATTTCCTCAATTAGAATTCAAATCTCGCTTTACAAAAAACATTGTCGTCATTCGACAAACATATTATACTCAATGAAAAGGACGAGAAAACAATACGCCACATTTTAAGGAAATCGTTTTTTTCTTATAACAATACATGAATATTTACTAGTGGTCGTTGAGTGGTCGAAATAAAACCATCGGATTTAATATATTTGTAACATTTCAGATATAAATTTTATTTTTCTGATTTTTTTTCTTTTCATATAAATCTACTTGTAGATTAATCTTTATATAGATAAAAAGGAATAGCAAAGGAATTCAACAATACTTTCAGAACCCAAAATGTCATCTTTTGATAAGGTGTCAGTCATCTTCAAATAGCCATTTATAATACAACTAGCTGAAATTTCTAGAACATGTACAGACCATGAAGGATCCATTCGCGTATGGCGTGAAAACATTGCTAACCAATTGAGGTTAAACATGGGTTAATTTATAATTGGATGTGACAAGCTCTCAGTTTTAATATAAAATATGTAGCGGTCGTGCGTGCGCGGGCGGCTGGCGGGCGGCGGGCGGGCGGCAGGCACGGGCCGGACGCGTGCTGCTTTCATACAGTCACTGATTTATGACCTTGTTACATTACACTGATTAGACCATCATTCACATGTAACTTATCAGTTGTTCAACGCGTTTTATTATTTACAAACTCTGGAATAAATAATATTGCGGTATTTATCTAAACTACGCTAATCTCTATCTCATGCTATGAAGAATGTAGAGTTTGGCGTTTTCATTATAAAATATTACCTTTTTTGTTAATACTTATCTTTTATGTTTTCTATTATTTTCGTGTTTAGGTTGCTTGCGTAATTAAATCGGCAGGAGCGTACGTTCACTCGCAAAAATGGTGAAACGAAAAGCCAGAATAAATAAAAAAATAATATTTTTAATTTAAATTAGTTTGCGTCATCCGTAGCGTAGAGCATAATAATGCTACATGATTCGTAAGAATGCGCGAGTTGAAAAGAATACATGGTATCAGGACTTTTCAAGAATATAAACATAACAGGACTGAAAAAATGCAAAAGAAATTACCTAGAGTTACCTTTTGTCCAGGCATTTAGACGTGTGTTGGCAATTAACAAAAATGTGAAACATCATGAAAAAAGCAACGATAATCAGAGAGGAGACGAGCGGATGCAAATCAATGAGTTTGCGTCATAGGTCCGCGTGGGGGATCGCCGTCACGCTGTCCGAGAGACGTCCACGCAGCGTCCTATGCCACACTCTTCAATCAAACTGATTGCTCAAATGTCACGCTGTACAAATAATCTGATAAGTGATAACAATAAATTGCGATACATGAGACGTGAAATTGTAACGTCGCAAAGTATTTTGGAACGTCGCAATAATATTAAAGGATCAACTGATGTTTTAATAATTATCACCTATTCGTTTAAACTATGAGTTTTTGACTTTGATATTAACACTAACTATTGTAAATGTTCCTGAGAAAGTTTTATTATCAATAAAACATATAAGTACGTAATTTGTATATTATTACATAAAGCTGAAGAGTTTGTTTTTTTTTGTTTGCTTGAACGCGCTAATCTCAGGAACTACTGATTCGAAATGAAAACTTCAATCTCTTATAAATCGCGGTGATAACGACATAGAAGCAGTAGTTACTATTAAAATGTTTTGATTTATGGTCCTATGACGCTCATATTACGTAACGAAACTGAAAAAACCTATTACGTAATTTAGCATAAACCATGGTTTTCACAATTGAAATATTGATAAATAAAAATTCCCAATTTTTTTATTACATCACGTTGCGGTGTATTTAAGGATGAATGTGGTCGAGTGGTATAGTATAATTAATTCTGAAATTTCTTATACCTAACTACAACACTTACGATTTCCTTCAGTAATTGATTAATAAAAGAATCACTAGGGTAAATATGATTATGTGTTCTAATTTAGTGCTATAATATATATATGTATATATATATATATATTATAGCACTAAATTAAATATATATATATAGTGTAATATCTTGCATGCTATTTTGAAACGTCACACTATTTGGCTACGAGGTTACGTATTGACAAATTTGTTGGAACTTGACTCACACTCACAGATATGGGCCCTTTCTCACATATTGAATATTTAAATATTTAACATTGTTTGCCTTGTGTATTTATCTAATATATTCACGAGGAAACGCTTAAGGAATGTTCCAGACTAGTGTGGCTACCAATACCACAACTGATAAGCCACGGATATGACTATTGCTGCTCGCATTAGGATCGATTTTTGTGCCAATTGTATACATTTATTTTCTTCATATTAAAGACTCATAATATAGACCCCCTTAATTCTTAAGAATCGCATTTAATTGTGGTTTGAATTAATGGACTGATAAGTATATTTAGTTTTTATTTTACTTAAATATTTTATTTTACATTTAGTAAAACGACGCGTTATGTAAAGCTGTCACTTAAAATTCCTATAAAGGTTCGAGCTTTAAAATTAAAATAGTACTCGGTTTGCAAATAACGAATTTAAATGACAGTTTAGTATTCTATCTTTGACGTATTTACGTTTAGTTGGTGTATAATTGATTTGTTATAGACGGATCAAGGTAGTACCTAACCAAATAATCTATACTAAATCTTGAGTGTAGTTTGAATTTGTTTATAATATATTGACCTGTCCTGATGAATTTATGTAAATGTGGTCAATACCCTTTTATACGTCTCTTTATATTTTCATTATAAAATATAGATTCGTTCTGCATATATGCAAAAAGTTCGTGATACTATATTAATGTTGTTTAAGAATAGAGCAAGGTTCATTCACTTACCACATTAACTTTCTCTAGAAGAAATATGCTAAAGTATATTAATAGGTAGTTCATTTGAATATTCTAGAATACTATTGATTTATACTATATACAATGTAGTAAAATCGTGGGATATTGGTTCCAGAGATACATAATGTTATAATAAAACAGTCGAATCAGTATTTTTCTTCACGCATGACATAAATATATCTAATAAGACTTTGATGCACACAGTCCTATTTAGCATCATTACAAATAATAATATCAGCCCTGTATTATATACTTGCCCACTGCTGAGCACGGGCCTCCTCCACTACTCAGAGGGATTAGGCCTTAGTCCACCACGTTGGCCTAGTGCGGATTGGTAGACTTCACACACCTTCGAAATTCCTATAACTTCTCAGATGTGCAGGTTTCCTCCCGATGTTTTCCTTCACCGTTACATTACAAAAAGTCATTACAAAAAGTTTAACAAAATATAGGAAGAGCATGAATAATTCTAATAAAAATTCTGGTAGACAGCTTATTTATGCTAGATATTATTCATTCTAATAACGCTTGAGTTATGAAATGAATTTATGTCAATAAAGAAGACACAGTAGATTTTTGAGGAGGTTGTACATGAACTAATAAAACTATATTTAAATTTTGTTTTTGGTTTTGTTTTTTAAGTTAGTAACTTGGTACTTATATTAGCTCTGTTAAGTGATCTATTTGCTTTCCTGCTGTATGTATTCGTCTGTATATAAAAATATCATTGAACTCTTTTCAACAATTTTAGAAATAAACCGTAAGGTAATCGATAACTAACAAAATTTCAAATAATTTTCATCCTGTCAACATACTAAGAAAACAATCAATCAGAATTACTTCGTCGGTTTTTGTATTTCGTGGTCGGTGTTAATACATGATGGATGTTAGTGCTCTTCCTATTTGTAATGCGAATTTGTAGCACGAAAAAACATTAGTCAGTAATAGCAGGATTTATTTTACGAGTCTTAGAGGGACTCTGCATTTTACTTACATAACATCATATTTCCACACCACTCCAATGTTAGTTAATTTAGCTTCCCAACTAAAATATTAATATCGGATCAAATCCACACTTACCTACCTCAGACCGGCGTTTCCTCGTATAAAGTTCATCCCGTGTAGTGGTTTTTGTTGGGTCCGGTCGGTCAAGGCGCGCAGGTCAACCACCACGTTCGCATCTACATATCGTATCTACATTTCATTATCACTGTGATTGTCCCCCGGGGAGTATTTTAAGAAGTTGACCATTAATATTAAATTCAGCCGGTGCTGCATATTCAGCGTGACATCGACGATGGAGCGGTCATTCGTCGTCGTATATCTCGTGTGTTTCTGTCTAACAATGTTGTGTCCGTAGTGCACGTGCGATTTGTAGTAGTCGCAAACTATAAATCGCAGAGAATTTTTTATGTAAATTTCAGTTTAAAAATACCTCAGATCAATATTATTTTTAGTAATAACTGTTTTTATATTTATGCTATATAATATATTTTATAACTTAATCAGACCGGGTATAATAAACACCGCATATATTAAGTATCAAACAGCTGATTCAATCTATTGTGTATAGTAATTGCGTATTTAATCCGTATAAAACGTGTGTAGGGCAGTCGATGTGATGTGAACGTCCTTAGCGCCAGTGAGAACTCCGCAGTTCCCGCCGGGTTCAATGATTTCCAACACCAACTACGCTAGTATCACGCCGCCTATCTATGAATTATTCTTGGATTTATATGTACATACATTTGGGAAAAAATTCTAGTTAAAATTATTTGCGATCGGTTGATCGTAGTGTCAGATGTATTCATTTATTTATTACTTCCGACATATTCATATTAGATGGTTACGAACTATAAATTAAACCGTCTTTAAAAAATATTTTTATGTTACAATATTAGGTTTTCTAATTTTGGATTTGGTGACTAATTAAACATTATAGATAATGTTAAATCATTTTTGGGTTTTAATGGTTTTTCAATGCGGTTTAATGTTTTATTAAAAAAATTTTTTTTGCTATTTCTTGTTAATAATAAATAGTTCTAATAGAAGAATAATACAAAAATACCTTATTATCTTTTCAAATAAAATAATATTTTTCTTAATCGGTTAATAAATATCGGAGTTCTGGGGATAACGAACATTTTAAAAAATCACTAGGATTTGAGAACCTCTTTCTTTTTTTAAATCGGCTATAATGAAAACGTTCTAAACGAAACTGAAATGGAATTTGTTTATATACTTATCTGAAGATGGGCAGCAAAAATAATTGTATACTTTGTCTAATTAATATTAATGTAATGTGAGTGAATAAAGATGCAGAAACTAGTAATTGCGTGTTTTTCAATCGTTTGTGGCGTCTCGACTATCAAGTGATGATAACATGGCGGCATTAGCTGAGCATTATCTTATTGTAATTAAGTGTTTGCTTTGGGTTCCGTGATATAAAACATTGTCCGGATTACATTGATTGTATCGATAGCATTATACGCTATACAAACCGCGCACGATCATTTTGAAGTACCGTATTTTTCATCTAACGAAAAGGGCTGTTATGAAATTAAATAGGCAGTTTGTGTATTTGCAGGTACTTAATTGGCATATTGTCCACCGAGTAGCACCGAGGTCCATTTGAGAGATCCATTGATGCATGATTGTCACGCATAATGTTAAACTTTAACCTGCCCGAAAAAACCAAAACTTATAACAAAAAAAAAACTCAATGAAAGTACTAATTAATATAAAAATCATATTATGTTACCCATTTTTAGCTAGGCGTACTAGTTGCTGGCTACACAGAAATATACCTGTCACAAGAATCAGGGTTCTATCAGTGAAATAATAAATTATAACTTCATTAGAGATCTCACTAATTAATTATAATTACCATATCAAAACTTGTGATAAAAGTCTATAGTATGCCTACTTGTATTCTATCATCATCGGATACTCGATTCAAATTACTTAATACATCTCAAGGTATTAGGTATACAATGATCTAAAATCATATTTTAGATCATTTTACTAAAGTTCTTATAGTGCTAGGTTTCGTTTCGTCCTATTAATTACGCTGAAATGAATACACGTATGGTACATGTAATTGTATCCTTGAGCAATATTGTGACCATTAAAATAAGTGCCGGTATGATTTACATATGCACACGAACTATAAATAGAAGTGACGTATTACTTCTGGAATTGCCGACAACATCTAAACTACTTAATCGCGACTAAATAGGAATGGCCGAGAATACAAGTGTAATGCCATTTGCAGGCAGGAGATTTAATGTCTTCATTGTTTTTGTTAAGGTGATACGACTTTCTTACCACGAATCATCATGAATTATTCGTGCGGAGTTAGATAATTTTCCCTGTATCATATTTAGGTGTAGATAATTGTCGGATATTGCTGCTTTGTTAGGATTTCTAGTTATAAAGAGTGAACATTTTTTTTGTATTCCAAAAGCGTTTATAGCCGTTTTGCGGAAATATTTTGTCATGAAGCAAATATGTCTAAGTCCGACAATAGTGTTATTGCTAAAATAAATTAAGATAAATCATAAAATGGATTCGGATTTGTAATTTATTGATGTGTAATGTTAAAAGGAGATTCATTGCTAATTTGGTGAAGAATATTTATTCACTTTGGCTTATTATTATTTGAAATAAAGATACGAAACGAACGTTTAAGTTAATTAGTGACGTTATTCGCAGCCATTAATAAGATCTCTTTTATTTTTATTTTGTTGGATAGCTAACATTTTCACATTATAACGCTAAGATCATGTTTTATCTGCGTTGTTTCAAGATAGCTTTACAATTATTTTTTTTATTACATAGGCAGCACTCTTAGATCTGAGGTGTAGATAATATCATTTTTGTATGCATTGCAGTATAAACAGGAAACTTAATACGCAAGACGCGCGTTCAATTAGTGTGAACCGTTCTATATTGACAAAATACCAAAATCTTTTATGCAATAGACAAAACAAAAGTGAAATTATTTATAGCACACCTTCTATTAATGTTGATAAACTGACGATGATAAATGGCACGTGTTGAAAGGTCAGAGGAGAGCGTCAAAACATTCTATGTGTGGGTGATGAGTAGTAGGGCTCAGTTAGTTACAACTGTTATATATAATGGTAGATAACTTCGAAAGATTTGATAAAACATGCCATAATCATTAGTATAGTTTATATTTTATCTACTCAGAGTTTATATACGTTAGTGATTTATAGCTTTTTAGTTATCAAACATTATAACATTGGGTCATGGTGGCCGGGAGTCCTAAACTTCGCGGCCATCTCTCTCGCATACGGATTGCTCATTAAACCGATCAGGTAGGAGTTAGTTATAGCTCCAGTCCGCTCCGATCAACGCCCACCCACGAGGCATCGTTGGCGTTTCATTCATCTGACCTTGTGTATAATTATTAGGATTTTCACAAGCTATAAAAGTTTTATTAGTGGAAATATTGCAATTTGAATCTTAATTGTCTAAAGGTATGCGATGTAAGTAATTTTTAGAGACCTCAAAAGAAACCCTTATAGAATTACTTTGTTGCCCGTCTGTCTGTCTGTCCAGACCCTTTTCCTCAGGATCGCATAGAGATATCACGTTGAAATTTATATTAAATACTCGAGATTATGCTATCTTTTTCAGCTATGGAAAAATTAAACTTGTAAGTCAATGCAATCAAAAGATATTTATCGATTTTACAATCGATAAATATCTTTTGTATCTTTGGTATCAAAACTTATAGGGTACATTTCGGTGTTCAAGAATCATGCAATTTGACGAAAGCAATAACTTATAGCACACGTAAAAAAAAATATATGATTACCATAAAAATGCATTTTTAGAGATCGAACGGCAATGTTAAGTGTGTCAAGTTTGAAGTTATATATTTAAATACCTTACCTAAAACTTTGTACGGAATCCTCGCAACTGGCATTTCTTTGGGTTTCACGTATTTATTTATAAGAGTTCTCCAGCGGACTTGAGATTAAACTTACAACGAAAATATAACTATCATGTAATATATCGTAATTATCTTGTATCTATGCAAGTCCAATTAGGGAAAACCCAACATGCATATAAGTTTTATTAAAGATCGTTTTCTAGCGTCGTAGGTACGTCCTCACTCAACACACGGTTCTTACATTTATAAAATAAAGTCCCTTGTCGCGGCAGTGTGCCTGTCTATCTGGACGCGAAAATTCAAAAACTATCGAAAGGATTTTTATACAAGAGTGATTACTAAGCCAGGGCAGGTCGTTAGTATTATAATAAAAATGGATATGCCGATTCAATTTGTTGATACTATACAAAGCCGTGCCCACAACGTCCTCGGCGTGGACATAGATCTATCGTAGCCTGTTATAACCTCGCGATACACCTTCCCGCAACACACTGGCCTGTCTTCCCTGTATGTTGATCTTTCCCGAATTATTTTATGTGACATAAAATATAGGTAAATATTTTGAATTATATTATTATAATTTTTCGCCAATTTTTGCTTATACTGCCTAGAATCCAGGGATGGTGCATATTTGCACTATATTAGGCGATATTATATTACTATTTTTCATTACGATAACTAATAATTAGTGAAATACAAGAGATATTTTGTGAACCCTGTTAAACAATCAGGCATGTTACGTATGAATTGGTTGCAATAGGGGATAATTTTGTGTTCATTTTGAGAAAAGAAATACTAATAATTAGTTTTTTTTAAAATTAATTGATGTTGCATATTTTGTAATTTTTCTAGCATATTTCGGGATTTTTAAGTTGCATATAATCCGGTCTGTAGTTATTATATTTTGAATTTACTGATTGGATTTAGCGTGACACGCTAACGAACATTCGAGCAAATAGAAAAAATTTTTCGTCTCGTATTAGTCGTGTTTCCAGGTATTTTTTTTCCAAAAATATTTAATGTTTATATACGGAAAATCCACAATTTCATATTATAATATGCATAGATTTAATTGGCAGTTGTGATGAAAGATAAGAGACTTCTTGTTTCGACTCGAGAATATGGATGGTGCATGACTATTGCTAGAACAATGCGGAATGAAGGGATTTATCTAGTTAAAAATTAAGATGTCTATGATTCCTCTAGCATTTACTAAAATAATAAAATGGTCGATTTTCAACATCAAAAATATTTATCTTACACAGTACTTTACACGCAGCATACAATCACATTATGTAAATAAAAAAAAAAAATATGTCTTAAAGAAAAAAGGAAATATTTTCTACAAACTATGTAGCTTCTAGGTTGTAATTTCAGCTAGGTATTGTTTCCTGTTTTATGCTGTTGGTTCGTTTATTTCGTGGTTCTGAAATAATATATTGGTTTTTATTGTCTCGTGTATAATTGTGTATTATATACTAGACACATAGCCTGTCTCATCTTAGTGAAACAAATTCAAAACGCTGATAGGATATCTAAGTTATTAGTATTAGTTATGCCAAATTCACTATCTTTTACCATTTGTGACAATGTCTTTTTTATTAGACATTTTTTGAATTGATTGATAAAGGTCTTACGACACCTTAGTCCTTACTATGATTTATTATACTAAATACAAAGAAAAAAACTCATGTATTTTGATATTTTTGATAAACGGAACATGATTGTAATGTTGATTGTGCACTTAACATTTATAAGATGTTAATATAATGAATGCGTTGTGGTGTTTGTCTTCTTGTCGGCTACGTGACACCCATACAGTGTTTATTATTATTCCCATCTCCGTCGTTCACGATTCTTAAAATGTGATACATTAACACACACTTTAATGGCATGTCGTTTTATGGACGCCACAGAGCGCTTGGTACCAAAGAAAATTAACAAGCAACTGTTTAAATTTTCAACCGGCTTTACATCCATTGACGTCAAAACTCGTTTGTTTCAATAAATAACGCGAAAACTTGTTCATATATGTTTGCAAAAGTCGCAATTTTTATAAAAGTGGTCCGATCCCTCGCGAATGGTGTTGCGTGGATGTTTGAATCCGTTACGTATGTATATAACCGAGGCGGTACGTTGCTAGATCTGTTATAAAAACGTCATTGGTAAAGTTGTTCCAGTAATGATCCGGAGCCGTAAATTCTTGGTCGGACGTTCAACTTTTAACATAAATCTAATCGGTAGCTGAGTAGAGTTTATGTGTACCATGTGTAAAAACTTTTGGACCATCTTCCTTCCTTCGTAAATTCCTGAATACCCACTTATATAAAAGTGTTTTTTTTTTTTATTAATGATGCCTGTACCGCACCGATTTACTAGTTATAGTATCAAAGAACAAATCAGACAGAAAAACTGAAAGAAAAATCCCTGCTAAACAATCAATTGTGATGTAAAATTATGTCAAGAGTTTCCGGTGTTCTAGTAAATATAGAATTTTATTTTTTTATTGTCTCTGAAAGCAGATGCGGTACCAGCCCATCTATCATCATCTCGACAATGTCTGGGGCATAACCAAGCAAGCTAACCAAATTTTAAGAGCAAACTATGCATACCGTTAAAAAAAATATTTAAAACTCGTTTGGAGAAATACCACTGCTTTAAAAGTTGAGGAAACACTATGGGAGGAAGTTCATTCCAGACTGCACAAATACTTGTAAGAAATAGTCGTTGGAAACGCACAGTCCAGGCAGTCGACGATGCCAGGTAGAATGAATTAACTTTTCTCCGAGTACGGGTAGTCCGATGGTAAAACGAAGTTTCGCCATGGAAGAACCGATATAGAACGCAATGGGACCTAATCTCTCTTCACATAGGTACGCACTGGCTTCAAACCGAACCAGCGTTTCTTTGGGTGCCAATCGATTAAGATCTATCAATTAAGTCTGTCACTATGTGATTGTATGATTACAACTCCTTGACATTTCGTTTTCTATCAAAAGAATTCAGAAAGATTATAGCAACCGAGGGTGTAGGATACCCAATACTGATCTCTTGATTAAGAATTTAACTGATAATACCGAAGGAGGCACAGTTAATACTGTACATTTATGTGAAACGGACATGCCACTTCCGTCAACTATTAATTGATTGGCTTTCTTCTTACAAATTGTTAATAAAAAGTATTTATGCTGAAGGCATAACCTGCCCGTTTTAAGTACAGCACAAGCATTTTATATATATCTAAACATGAAACTACAGTTACTAAGAACGCAACAGAGTTTTTTTACAGTGATAAAAAATACTCAGTTATCGACGGAAATATGAGTTGTTGACCGCAAACTCGCGTTCCCACGAGTATCGTGTCGCTCGTTCGGATTCGCGGAGAAAGTGTTGGCGGTCGTCATTGACGTCAAACCGTTGGCGGTGTTTCGCAATCCCACGCTGCACTTTACGTATGACCCCGCTGAATATCGCCACTGACATCAAATGTTTTATAGATTATTGTCATTATGCGTAAAGGTTAAAGGTTCCACGAGTCATTAAACATGTAGGCAAAGTTAGATAAAATGAAAAGCCTGTTTAAAAACAGAAGTAAGTTTTATTTTATAAGTATTGGATGATGCTCACATCATTACAACAAAGTTACCTATGATCCATAATCATCTTGTCGCTGTTTTGGTTCTAATATCAGCCAAGTTTAGGTAGGATAACTAAATTTCGTTATAACGGTGAAGTTTGTGTCAGGACTCTTAGAAGTTAATTATTTGTTTTTTAAAAGAAAACAGAAACACAAACGATGCTCTCTCTACAATGGTAACCGTTATATCAAATACAGCAAGAGCCAATGACTTATGATCACTGCGACGATGAAGAGGAAGCTGAGTGTTTTTCTAAAATCAGTTTTAAATCTAGCTTTTATCACTGTTGAAATAGCACTAAGAATTCCGAGACAGAGTTTATTTTTTTGGCAATTAATTATAATCTAAAAATAATAGGAAGGTACAGGCTGTGCTTTTGTGGGAACAGCTATGAGTAGTCTGTTCAGTAGCCTTAATAAATTTATTGATAGTAGTAGATACAGTAGCAAAGGAAATTCATTTGGCGATAGAATTCCTTGTTTGCGCAAACATTGGCCTTTGAAAGTATATAAAGTTAGCCTGTAATTTTATTTAAATTTACTTTGGATATAATTGCACACGGCGCGAATTGTGCTTCCGAGATGTGACGTGAGGCGTGCGAGGCAGAAACGACGAAACGTCGCGTCGCCGCCACCACGGCACTCGCTCCGACGCCCATGCGACTGGTGAAATGTATAAAGCCTAACAGAAGCCAGATAAGCCGGACCGTTTAATTTGGCCAGACAAACGTTCAAGAAACTTAACAATATCTAGCTTTATCCGGGCGCCTGGCAACACTATACGCAAGCAACTGTGAAAACAAAAACAATGTAAAATATATCTTTTTGTGAAACACACGTGTATTTCGTTATTTTGTAAGACCAATAAGATGATATCATTAAGAATTTGTGTAAACTTATTAGGATACAATTGTACAGCTTAAATATTTGATAGTTTATTTACGTCAATGTTTTGCATGTTGTTGGTATTCGCGCAGCGCTCTACAGGCGCTTACAATACTGTGATCAAAACATCTTTGAAGGACAGAATATATATTGTAGGTATGTCATAAAAAACAATACATTTTCCTAATATTATAGTATTTTATCATGAAAATATATTTGTTGTGTTCTTATTTAAGCAGGATTAATTATCCAGAGGAAATATTATATTTTACGTGGTAGGGAACCTAACCTATTTATTTTAGTTCTATTGAAACTTAACAGCCAATCTTAACTGCCCACGATCAACTTGTTGTTTAAATGATAATTTAATTATTCAACGAAAAAAGTTTTGTTGAACTACTCTACGATAACGCGATTTATCAACGAGGTGTTTTTTTTGATATTCTTAATAGTACCTACATTTAAGCCAAAAACATTGTGAGTCTATCACATACTTGGATCTTTGAAACATTTTGCTGAAAAGTAGTGAATTTCGTAACGACTTATGCGATAGTAATTGTTGAGAATATTTGCAAAACATCCTATTACAATCCTTTGCACGATTATGTGTAAGCGTTTTAAAATACCTTGACTATAAAATACTTCTTCATCTTTTCCAAATACTGGCTACTACGATTAACCGTCATTTTCAATGAACGATCCCAATCGCTTTTTTCGATCTCTCTCAAAATAGATCAAGCAGAACAACGTTTCTTTGACATGCTGACGAGTGAATTATTTTAGTTGGTCCATTCTCGGAATAGGATTGCATCGAGATTGGGACCGTTATTGAATATGGCTGTCAAACGCTCATTGAGAAAGGGAGATTTTAATATTTTCTAAAATGGAATTTGGTAATGGCGATAACGCAAAGAGAGTCACATTACTGGTCAGACTTTAAGTATATTTTACTAGCCTAGAGTAAATAATGTAATCAAATATCTACATAGATAAAATAACTAATAAATTACCTAGGTCTATAAAACACAATTTTGTATTTTATTATTGATTTTTTGATCATGATGATCGACTAATTTCCCTTATTACCATTATAACCTTATACACATATATCTTTTGTATAAGAGATAAATTATTTGAAAATAAAAACAAATATATACTTAGATGAGATGAACAAAATGAATGTAAAGAATGAAAAGCTTATGTAGGAAGTGATAACATGTTTGTAATTTTATTATTACATTGATAATATCTGCGGAGCGGAGCATGTAAAGAGAATATCAATTAGAAAAACAAAAGAAGATTACGGAACTTGGTGCTTGTTATTACAAGTTTCTTCCTTCTTGGCAATGAAGCACGTCTATAAATCACTTGCAGTGATTGCGTAAGACACGGCCTACGCAAAATGCTTCGGCGGCAGGCGGCTCACGTCCATATCCTTGCTCCACACACGATTATTGTACACCGATAGACCAACAGTAGGTGGTGCATGACGCCTATGGTTGCCATGCAACGTATGCACCTGATGACGTCCACACCGCACCATTCAGAATAATAATACATATTGAATCATAATAAAAACCCTCATTCTAGGACGGTTGTACTATCAATTATCTACACAAAGGTCGCTGGTTTTTACACACGTTTATCCATGAAATATTTTCTTTGCTGACGTGACCGGACATAAAGCTGTCGAATAAGATTCATACGTGTAAGTAATATGTATTCAAGTTAACTATATTGTCATTCTTGAAAAGTTGTTTATATGTTCATTATTCCTCAATGAATACCAAATTATTAATGCAGCTACGCCGGAAGTGATAATAATGTGATAACGAAATTAAAATATATTAATATTTTTCATTTTAAATCGCTTATAGGTATTATTGACAGGGTTAACAACATAAAACCGAAAAAATAATTATTTAATTTTATTTTTTATGCTCGACTTGCTTTCATTTTTATATCTATGATTCTTGTTTCACTCGATACATGTTTCATTTTTCAGACCCTTTTATTTCACGATTAATCATGACAATTATAATGCAATAATACGTAGTTCGTCATTATTCAATTAAAATCATATAATAAAATAAAATGTTCCAGTTCTTTCATATCAAATTGTAACTAAGAACGCATTAATAAAGTTATTAAACTAATGTTTTTTTTTTGGTTAGAGTCAATGCACTTTAGCGTCTTGTGTTGTTTTAATCAATTAATAAAACTAGGGTTTTGTGCATATAATTTTGACATACTTAATATGTGTATACAATCTGCAAAATAAAGTTGAAACTTTATAACCTAATATACATTAATGCTATGACTGCAGAGTTTTCTGGAATAAAGACTCATCTCGTAAAATATGGTAAATTGCGGGAATTCATGGAAGATTGTGGAGTCAAAAGCTCAATTCTCTGAAATGTATTGTTATCTACTTTTCCTGTAATTTTTAGCCGTTCTAAATGATTTTGCAGGATATTTCGAGCTTCGTTTTTTGTTACATGGTTTTCCCCTGATTAATATTGTTTCAGCTGCGTTATTTACTTACGCCTTATACGAGCCATTGATAAACATGTGGTTTCGTGTAAAAATATGTACCATTCACTACGTTTTTGTTAATGTATATAACTAAATGAATTATTCGTAACTGAGTCATCGAAGTATAATACATTTAAAATTCTTATTTCTACGCCACATATTGTTACCTGTTTTTGAGGAAAAATAAAATAGTATGGTGACATAAAATTGTATTAAGTTCTTTGGTGTTCTTAAACATTTTGATAAAAAATAATTCTACGCATTTCAAGTTATTGGAAATACCTTACTGAAGTTATTTTATAATGGTATTAATAGATGGGGAATTACCCAAAATAATACCATTATTCAGGGTACTTCCCTATTCCTTCATTACGGATGCTTTATGAGGATTTTACCAAATCGATAAATATAACCAAAGTTTTTGCGTAGAATTCAATGAACTTTTATCGTAATTTTTAATGGTTCTTTTAATAATATATGATGAAATATAACGAAATTTTATACTATATTTTAGTTTATGAAACTATAGCTATAAGAAACATTTGAGTCTGCACTTGTAAAGGGATGGAAGTCGGGATTTCAGTAAACTGATGATAATATGATCTTAATAATAGATATTTTGTACGGAGATATTAGACGTACTTTATGATCAAACTAGGGTAAACGGATATCAGAAACAACAATTATTATTAAAATCTTATTTGATTCCAAGTCTTACACACATGTAAATGGTTAGAAATCCCGAGGAATCAAATGACCTAACTATTTCTGATGAACCATTTTCTATGCGTAAAGAATAGCATACGTTCGTTGACTAATATTGAATTGCGTAGTAGGTTTTAACAGCAGTTAGCATATAACCTGTACATTATACAGGCTGGGCGAGTCTCTATTTCCAGTCGTTGTCCTCTTCCCAAAACTTATAAATAAACTATGGTCAGAATTATCGAGAAGTATACTTATAACATGCTAACGTATTCATATTCGATGAATAAAAACATAAATACTGAAGTGTTAACGCCTTTTATTTAAACGCAAGTTGGTGAACTGAACTTGAGTTTATTCACTGTAGCATGTATTGAGATAAAGGTAAACAATAATTTAGATACCTAGTTATAATTAAAATTACATTCACTATAATAAAATTATTAAGTTTTATCATAAATAGATAATGTTATATTTCATTTTAGGACTATCGAGAATTTATAAATTAGGGATGATAATAATATACTTATATTTAGGGAGCTTTAAGTTTTTATTAATAAAGGTTGAATGTAACAGACTTGTCGGGGGTAAAATTTATATCAAAAATTTAATTAAAATAAAATCAATTATTGAGTTTAGTAAAAGAGTGTAGAAAAATATTTAATGTCAATTAAACGTTCAACTGGTCTATTTTTTCTAGATTATTACTAGGTCATAAGTTTGTCTTAGGTGATGGCTTATAATTATATTTATACATAAATACCTCCCACTTAGAGCAATTTTATTCTTGTATACTTTTGCAAAATTAAAATTATATGACTTTATATTATTGTCTCGAAGTATGTATAGATTTGTATTAATTTTCAATGATATGTAAATATGTATATTTTTACGGGTATCAGAGGTAAATGTCCGATTTGGTCGTTTCATGTTAGCATATAGAAATTCGTAGTAGGGGACGTGTACCACGGAGCAGGTTGACGTCAATCGTTTACGCATATATAAATATATCGATATGCATATGTAATTATTCACTTCGCAGTGAAAAATAAATGTACCAGCAGCGGTGGTGACAACTTTATTTACATAAACACCTCGTTAGGGATCAAATTATTTGCAAAAATAACTTAAACAGGTTTTAAATTAAGATTAAAGTTAGATGTCATGGGTGTGTCTTTTATGCAGTAAAAAAAGGTAATTCATAATTCTACTTACATTAAGTGTTAAATAATAAATATCTGTATTAAGTTTGTAGGCCAACGAAAATTAGAATTACAATAGATTTACTTATAATAGGTATGTGGTATAGCTGCGCAGTATTTTGTTTTCTTCTATGCAACAAGTAAGCGGGCCCCTTTGAGGAAGTGTCTTTGTTAATAGGAAACCTGAACGAAATATGAGGTAATAGTATTATTTGAGGAAATAATAGTGTTTTATTCGATAAGTGATATTACTAGAACCATACGAATATTTAAAAGTCTTTAACTTCACGATTTCTGATTATTATGAGGATCCAGTATTCATCAATGGTAGTGTATGCTTAATATAAAAATGGATGTGGATTCAAAATAAAAGAATTGAATTTTGGAGACCTTGAAATTAGAGTTTGCTTTCGTGGCAACTGACTGTGCAAACAAAGATCTTGCGATTCATGTGTATATTTTTGCTCCAGTGATGCATAGTCCAGATGGTGCTGTTAATAAAATGTCCACAAAACAATTCCGCCACAATAAAATTAACTAAGGAAGGAATCAATACGTAACCGACAATTCTTTAAGTGTCAGTTAGTAGAACGATTAACCACCTACGCCGCGATTAAAATTTGTTAAGACTGAAAATTTTAAATTGGTACAATCATTGCTTTGCTGCTTGTGTTAATAAATGTTGTATACACGCCTCCATGAATATCAAGTATTAACTACACGTTATCATGGTTATAGGGGTTATTTGCGATAGTCACACTAATTATATTTCGGTACGACGTAAATTGAATTTGGTTAATACTATTGTAAAGCATAAAGTTACTCTTAGGTAAATCCTGCATCTGAATGTGCTAAAACTCATTAAATGACAAATGTTAGGTGCTATAAACTGATATCACTGCACAAAAAAGAACACCTTAAATAAACCTTTCTTTGAAAGAAAATTCAACCCTGTGAGCATTAAGGCAAAGTCCGAAACGTCGCGGAAGGAGAAAATTAAAATATAAAAAAACCCGATAAAATAAAAAAAAATGTTTTATTTTAAATCTTTATTATCTGCGCTGTACCTACAACGTAGTATTATTATAATCATTTACAGAGGGTTATTTACTATTATTATTACAAGAATTTTGGCATCTTGTGTAGAATTTATGTAGAGTCACATATGGGCCGACCCTTAAGCAGTTGGTTCCATGTGTTCAACTTACGTACCTGACAATTTCATTTTATTGACGTGCATGTTGCATGCGTCACTTTGGGGTTAACTGCGTTTCATTTCTCTATTCTGTTTATATGTATTACCTACAGTCTATTTGTATTGTACTATATCTACAAGTAAATGTTAATTAGAAATCATGTTTTTATCTTTTACGTCAACAGATAGTATTTTGTGGTCAGCTTTTTCGGCATACGTACGTCATTAAATTTGTAAGCCTTTGAGGGTTTACATGTTTCTGCCTGCGTAATAAAACGTTCCAAAACTAAAAATCTATAGCACGCTGGGATATCGTTAGTTCTAATTAGTAAGTATTTTCTGTTTCGGAATAGTAGTTTCATATAGCGTATTCATAGAAACAAAAATGTTTACTTTATTTTATAGAGCTATAAACTTCATACATAATATGAATATTATATAAATGTAAAAGCAATTATATTAACCCTAGAACAAAAAACAGATCTTTCCCTAATAGTTAACAAATTTTCAAAGAAATAATTAATATTACTGGTGGTCGAAATTGGATCTTCGAATTATTCGTAACGAATATTATATGTAAGTTAAATTTTTCTGCACTCCTTCTCTACATAGATTTGAATAATGCCAAATCGTACACTTCTCCGTGCGCGCAATGTGCTTAAAAAGCGTAGATTTTTCTATACCTAAGTATAGAAGTATGCCAGAATCGTGCAAAGTGGCAATCCATAGTCACTGCCTACCCCAATGGGATAGTGGCGTGATACTATGTACTTATGTATGTATGTAAGTATAGAATTAATATAAAATCATACGTTTATGTTATATTTCGATGTGAAACAATTATTTGATTTCTAATTTATTGTGTGCCATTTTATAAAACATTTCCTTTTGTGACTAAAATAGATTTATAAGTGTCACAAAAAATTACTATTGGAATGTGTATTTTAATGACGATTTTGAATAAATTAACGTAACTAATATTATTCTGCTTAAGTTTTATTTATTTTGTATCGAATGTTATTTGAATATGACGTCAATATACAGCGTTTAATTTTTATACGATTAACAAGTACATTCATTTGGTTTCGATATCGGAATTGGAAGTAAGCTGAGTTTGGAACACACCTTTAATGAGCCTTGCCATAAAGAGATACGTATTATTTGTCAATGAAACCTTATACAGAAAGATACAATAGTCAATATTGACGTCACTAAATATTGACCGATATTTTTTCACGTCGTATCTATTTACATATCTCGTTACATCCGCGATATGAAACACACTGTATTCGGTGCATGATACGTCATACGATGTTCATTAATAATCAGCATTATTTCCGCTTTCTTATTGTTTTTAATTTATTTTCACACATTCGAAAACATAACGTGGTGTTGGGTATGGATAACGTTATTCGTGTTCATTTTGTTATGCCGAGATGTTACAAATAAGTATTATAGTCAAAATTTAGAAAGGTATTGTTATAATGTTTATTGTTATTTATTTTATTGTAATCTCAGGAGCTACTGGAACGAATTGAAAAATTCTTTAGTATCGTATATCCCATATATAGACCAAGGCTATAAGCTATATAACTTCACGCTATGACCAATAGGACCGAAGCATCAGTGAAAAATGTATAAATAAATCATTAGGATAAAAATAAAAAGAAACATATTTTAGAATTTAATAATAAATTACTTATAAAAATATCTTAGTACGTTTCTGCACTATTACCGGAACCGGGCTTTCTTCGATCACGCTACGTTATTTTACAATAATTTGACTTGAGTCTATGAACTTTATATGGTAGGTCGTTTTTATAATTTTCAAGATTGGGTTATGTTCTGGTGTCAATCGAACAATAGAAATAAAATTACAATTAAGTTGTATATACGCGGAGGAATCTTTATATTAGGCATATTAAATGTATTTCGTCGTTAGATATCAAGTAAATAGATGAGCGAAACACTATTGTTAAAAAATATCTATTTACATTTAAAATGGCAGGAATAATGCTTAAGGTACTAAATACAAACACATGTTCGAATTCATAACCTTTTTATTTTTTAGATAAATAATAAGGCACAAGATCCGAGGCCAATATTAACCGAGAGCCATTTATTTATTGCTGTATTATGGTTTTTCCTAACACTGATTAGACTTTTAATTGGCTAAAAACCATAAAATGGTGTCGTAGAACAACATTTATCTGGGACTAGATGGAAACACATTGCAATCTAAAAACGTTGTATATAAAAATATTAATAAATATAAATTATTAGGAAATGACGTATTTTGGCATATACATATACTTACCTATAAACCGATGTTAGTTATATAGCGGTTACAATTTCATTATACGAATATAAATCATCAGTTAGCGTTGCTTATAAATTAGTGTATTATTTTTATTTACGGCCGGTGGCACTAAAGTTAAAGACGTGGACGTGCGTCAGCGGATATTGCCTACACTTGATACATAATCGATTAATTTAAATAGTTTCATGATACCGACACAATGTGGCAACTATTGTTTTATTTTTAGCTCGCAGCTATTTCAACTTGTCAGTCCGTTTTTTTGAACTTACGGCCCCGCGATATGGACTAGTTGGTGCTGTCACTTTTTAGTATGATTAATTAATACTTTATTTGTGCTATGATCACGTTTTTTATGAAGGTGCTATATAAAACATGTTGCGCCCGGTATCTGAAAATGAAAATTCAATACTTTCACGTTATCAAAAGCAATTTTTTAGGGTTCCATACCTCAAAATCAAAAACGGAACTCTTATAGGATCACTTTGTTGTCCGTCCGTCCGTTTGTCTGTCAAGACCCTTTTTCTCAGGAACGCTTGGAGGTATTAAGCTGAAATTTATATCAAATACTCAGGTCTACTGTCCTTTAGAGCTGTGAAAAAATCAAACTTCTAAGTCAACGCAATCAAAAGATACAGTCGTTTATGTCGCAAATTTTCGAAACTTGCAAAGGAATCACAACCTACAGGGTACTTCCCGTGAACTCAGAAAAGAAGAAAGCAACGTCTTATAGTACAGACTAAGGAAAAATTGCGATAGCCGTATATCTTTTTTTACGTCATGTAATAAAAATATATTTTTTATAGAGGCTTGGGTAAATAAACCCATTGCACTTTTTGATAAGTTAAGTGGGGTGTAATAGAATGTCGACCGACATGAAATGATTACCCCTCGGCAGTCAACACAATTATACCAACCTGTTGGAACCAGATACACACAGAGTGATCCCGGTATGCAACACACCCACGTAGGCTACTATGGCGGGTTTTAACACCTTGTGTACTGTGGTCGCTATCCGGGCGGATACAAAATATATCCCATTACCAGCAGAATTATATATTATCTTCCAATATTCATCAATTCCCGTCTCCTGACGCGAAGTTTGAAAACGTGTTGTATTCAATTTAATACATAAATATTCGTATTTGCTACATCATGAGCTTCTTTTATTCTGGATTATTTATAATGACCAGTTGTCGTCCAGTGGTAGAACTCGAAAGTCGAATTTAGTATATTTGTAAGACATGCCCTTACATAATATTATAAAACAAAGTCCTCTGTTGCATCTGTCTGTTTGAACGCGAGAAATCCAAAAATTGCCAAATGGATCTTAATTAAATTTAGTATGGAGATAATTTGAATTTGGAAAGACATATTCTACTTTTATCCCGGAAAAACTCACAAGCCGGCTAACTAAGAGCAAAAGGAATATTAATTTTATTTTTCTGCACTCCTCTATATGAACTGTAATTATGTCAAACCTCAATTTCCTGCGTCCGTATAATGTGTTTAAAGGAGTACCAAGTATTTTCTTCATGTATTAATATAGATTTATTGAAGAAGTGCAGTTTCGCAATAGATTAGTTTAGGGTCCGCGTGTACCAAGCCTAAATTGAGGTAGCAACGTAACAATAAATAAAAAACTTATTGTAAGGTTATCTGTTCATCAATTAATCATTACTGTGAAGTCAGTGTATTGGGAGCAAAAACTCAAAACACGTAGACATATTTAATTGTGTCAGGGCCGCGAGACGGCGCGGGCGCAGTGCAACATGCCGCCAGAGATATAGGGTCGCGCCCTGTCTACAACTCGTCTGACATAAAGGCTCATAATAACCACTTCAAGTGTCGCAAAACAAACAAATAATTAACCATGTCTCAATACTTACCTAGTGTAGCTATGCGAATTATTATTTGTTACATCAAGGAATTCACAATAGTATTTTGGGAAATTCTAATGATGGCTGACGGACCGTGGTTGTGTTTAAAAAGGGGTATGAAATTTATTTTTTTCGTCACGGACATATAATCTCGTATTAAGTATTTCTTTTCACACTATTGTAATAATTTCGATGTTATCAGTCCAAGGCTCATATTATCCAGTAATTAGGTAGATACATTACCTTCAAAATCGTTTAAACCTAAATGCAATAGTGCGAACCGCCACTATAGTGATTTGGCACGCGTGAATTTTTTGAGGTTCGTTGTTTTGCGTTCGTAGAGTTATCAATAGTCATAATGTATCACAAGTATGTAATTTATAGAAATTACTATAAAAATATTAAAAAAAAATATGTAGTGTTACATTTTCCAAGTGTAGGTACTACTTATAATATTTTTGGTTTTTGCTCACATGCCATTAAAAAAAAGAGCACTATTTTTTTTTCTTTTTTATCCAAAAAATATAAGCTCCTGAGTATCTCTGAATACATTTAGAAATATAAATAACTTTTAGTACTGTAATTAAATTGTTTTTTTTTTTATATTCATACATGGTTATTGCACAGAATAATGTGCGGCTAAAAATAACGTAGGTAGTTATAAATAAACTAGTTTATCTGACGTTGCACTCATTACAGTTATTATAACGCATGATTTATTTCATTTGTGGAACCTCACGTGCAAAGATTGTGATGAATGCGGTTGATAACTCCTACATATATTTACTTAGTATCTAAAAACTTTAGTAGAGGCAAAAAGAATGTGCATCATGGTAATAATTACATTTTTCAGTTACTATCGTGATTATCATTTTTTTAACTGACTTAAAAAAAGAGTAGGTTCAATGTGCAATAGTATTTTTTGATGTATGTTAATTGTTAAATAAATTTTTTAAACCAGCTTTTACTTGTGGCCTTGCTCGCATGGAATTTAGTGTGTGAAAATTATATAAAAAAAAGAGAGTTCTTAGTTTAGATAGACATACTTTTGCAGTATTAGTGTGGATAGTATGAATCAAAGGAACTGAAGCTAATATTTAAAACAAAGTACAGTAGGTACTTGGTATAAAATCGTCTAAATTGATATGACAATTTTTATATTTTTAATTAAGTTACGGGTTCGGGGGCTAGCATGCTTGATGTCTCGTGATAGTTTATAAGTGTCATTGTTGCGTGTCATGGAACCGGTAACTTAAATGAAGTGTTATTACTTTAAAGTCTGACTTCAGCATCGGTTGTTACTTACTTGTCAAATTTAAACTATAGCTCAATAAAATTGCCACGATACATGCATAAATATAAGGGACGGTAAACTGCAATGACTTGGCGAAATCCTAATAATCATGAAATTGTCATGGTACCCTGATTTACTGGTGAAATGTCTAAAAGAAATTTATATATTTTTTGTTCGCCTATATTTTGAGTTTCATTAAGCGTTTATAATTATTATTCATTGTTTAAAGTTCTTAAAAATAGGGCAATAATAGATTATTAACTACAGGAATATTATAAATTAAAATAATGGCACTTTGTTGAACGCGCATCACGCGATTTCCGTAAAACCGTATTTTTTGTAACAAAGTAATTAGTATGTTTTTTTTTTGCGTAGCATAGTAAGAAAATAAATGGTAAAATTTGAGTCTGAGTATTCGGTAAATGAATTTAATTGTTATAAATTGAGTATGGTGAATTGTATTTTACATAGTTTTAAATATAAATTAAATGCTTATGTAATTTATGTGTGTGTATACCTACAATAATTATTGCATATCTACACAAAAACGTGTCAAAAAAAAGCTTTATGATTATTATTATTTTTTTACTTTTTTTTTTTGCTGTGTGGCTGCGCGTATTTTTACATGGGTACGTACAACAAAACTTTGGCGAACCAGTAACTAGTAAGTGAATCTCGAGAAAACAAAATAAGTCTGTTCATTCTGTTTATTAGAATATATAATGTAGTTTTCATATAAGTATACTGTTACCAGAAAATTATAATATAATTTTATAAATACTACATACACATATATTGTGGCAATACATTTCATATAAGCAGGCTTGACTGCAAAAGTTTTTGTGATCTGACACTAATCCTTATCCGCAACGTAGTTAATTATAATTGAAATCGTCGCGTGCAGTCACAAGTTTGTAAATTGTTCAA
The DNA here is from genome assembly GCF_014839805.1 of Manduca sexta. Lineage (NCBI taxonomy): Eukaryota > Metazoa > Arthropoda > Insecta > Lepidoptera > Sphingidae > Manduca > Manduca sexta. The sequence continues at coordinate 6,175,162 of NC_051131.1, forward strand.
TTTGCTTTAATAACATTTTTATAGTTTGATGGGTATGTTGACCTCGAAATAATAATAATGTCGGATCTATGATCGGAACTTTATTCTCGGAATAACCGTTTAAACTTGTTATTTTTCCAGTGCAAAATAAGTCACGCTGTGTCAATTTTCTATTAACTAGTTTGTGTTAAGTGTAAGTAATTATTTCTGTTACTTTTTGCGGATCACACGATACACGGATCTTAACACTTACCGGTTAAACAACATTGGATTTAGTGTTAACGTAGACAGAGAAACTAAGAATTTTACGTGAAATGGCATTTTTAAACGTTGTATTAGTCTTCTCATCAGTGATCCGTCCATTTGCGCATACGCCTAAAACTTAATAATTCATAAGTTTGCAAAGTTACAATTAAACCAGGAACACGTCGAATAAAACAGAGCAAGACGTTATCAACAATATTTTCCTAATTGTTATTATACCGCCATTTGGAGTCCATCAGTTCACAAGTGTCAGTGGAAACGGCCGCAAACGTGGTGATAAGCCGCGCTGGCGTCTGGCGCAGCAGACACATGCTACACCACAATAAAAAATAATAACAAACAAGCTTCGTACTGGGCAATCATTGTTTTGCAGTGATATTCCAGGAAATTATAAATTTTAGCTCCTTCGATTTAGAAAAGATAATGAAGCTATTCATTTATCCGCCTTAATTTTCTATTGAATATCACAGAATGTGAAATATCATTTAGTGGAATACTAGTTAGTGTGTACTTTATGAGATATGTTTAGTAAGTCTACAGTGACTACGGCGATGAGTGGTGTTCAATTCAACAAATTCTTAGAATTGGACTATTTAAATTCAAACAGCTTTTCGTTTATGTACGAATTTTCATACACAGGGTTAAATTTATTCAATATATGTACAATAATTACGCTATAATGCTATTAAAGTCTCTACACGTTTAGGATCAGCGGCATAATATTATCTTAGTATTCTTTATGCTCTGAGGAGGAATGCGTGTACGTATGTACTTCCCAGAACTATCTGGCCGCGGTCATCACGATAGTGTCGGCTCCACGACACTACACTGCCGCCCGCTTATATTTTAGTTTTAAATGGCCACGTGCTATCCGTCGTGGCGGCACGAGTCGTGCATCCCAGCGGCCCCATGACCTCTATTAAGCTCTGGCCACATATAACATTATATTTTTATTGTGACAAAATTGACAATATTAGCGACAATTTGTTAATACAGTGTAGAGATCAAATAAAATGTCAACCAAAGAGAGGAATTCAGTTGCTTGACAATTACGAGAGTTAGGTACTGGAATTGTTTAGGTGGATAAATGACTTCACTTCATGATAGATAACCTGGCGATCTCGATGACGCTACTTTTCGGATCAAACTACTGTACTTTACTACAAAGGTTATTGCTATTAAATTAAATTAATTCGGTACTCTTTTACATCCTGACGGTAGTGGAAACGTGTCACTTTGCATGAAAAGTAACAACTTTACTTCCAACCGCAAGTTCGTTGACAGGCTAGTACAAGGAGATCGCATATCCAATGGATCCATCTATAATAAATATAGACAATATTTTGATTAATCATGACTGCGCATAATTCCGCCCTCCTCGCCCGTAATGCGCTTGGTTGCATGTGGCCAAAGCCTAAGGCGCCTCTTATGCAATTGAACCCGTGATTGTATAATGAACGCTGAGCTAAAGCTCGTTGAAAAAGAGGTCATCTGTACTGATTACTAGATCGCAATTTGTACGTAACTACAGAATTAACAAGCGTTTTTAATGGTTGGGATCAATTTCCTTAATGACCCGTCGCATTTTATCACAGTCGTGCCGACCATTCGTTTAGCTTCTGGATGTGTGATAATCACGACACAATCCCACTATGTTTTTATTAGATAACACCAATTTACCTTTGACATATCAGGTGCATTTTTATCATTTATTCGTTATAATACAAAAGATATATATATATATATATATATATATATATATATATATATATATATGTATTTTGTTTTAATTTGACCATCTGGTACATTGTCTTAACGGAAAGTAAGTATATTTTTAATATTTTATACGTTATAAACGAACCTTTACGTGAACAATCTGACATCAAGCCAAACAGTGAACTTAAGTTATTTTTAATTCTAAATATTTTAAGAATTGTTTCATTAATCCATACTAATGTACATACGTGAAGTCAGATAAATCGTGTCATTACGATTAATCTGACCTCAATCACATCAAGCTCATTGTCTGAACTGATGCCAGATTGATTGCTTAATGGTCTGCTAAAAGTCACGATAAGTCAATTTCTATAAAAGTCATAGGTTACCTATTAGGTAGCTAAAATTTGCGAAAATCCAACAATACTTCGGGACTTTCCAGGGTCGCAGCGCATTTACCACTGCTCTTGGATTGTAGATGTAGTGCCTAGAGAAGTATTTATTACATTTAGGTTAAATCTGTATATTTTACGTGTGAATGCATCATTTAATTAGGGACAATTTCCCAAAAAAATGTCAAGGTAAAAATAGCGTTAAGTAAATAAATATAAAATATAAAGTAATATTCAAATCATAACTTCTCCGTTAAGTATTAGGTGCGATATGTTCACACTATATATTTTTTATTGATGGAAAAATATTTAAGTCTAGTCACCTCATGTCGCTAATTAAATTATTCAATTATTACAGTTAACTGAGTTTGTTGGGGTACGAGAGTGTTGTGCACAAGGTTGGTTTATTTTTAAATATAACATTTGAGCTCTAATAGCGATAATCACGACGGATAAAAATATAAATGTCACACGGTGACGCAAATACTTACTAACAATGAAATAATTCGCAGGTGCTACAGAAGTGTCCCAGCCCAAGCCAAGCCAGGTGTTAATTGTTTCCCATATAGGTAAAATTAAAAATATCTTTACGGAATATCTACGAAAATTTTGCTAAATACTAATATGCGCTTCATAAATTCGATTACTTGAACAGAATATATATTTTGCAAAAATAAATAACGAGTTTCAACTGTTCGAAGTCCAATACTTACTTTTAATCTTTTAACCGTGTTTTGATAAATAAAAACTACATATTATAATTGATAACGTACCGAATTGGACTTTGGCTGGTCAAATAATACACTATGTTTATCGTTTAACTATTTTCATGTTTATCTGGTCCATGTGAACCTTATTAAATAATAATATTTATAATAAATAGGGGGAAGTATACATACTTAATTGCTATGTTCTACGATAACCATCTTGCGGCGGCGACGCGACGGTATTGTCAAACAGCAGACGTCATATTGTTTAGATAGTGATGAATAAATACCACAACCTCTATCTTTATAGAAACCACAACAATTGTATTATCTTGGAATCCCTTCGTTCTTCGAATTGCTGTTGTTTGCCCTGACGATTACATAATAGTTGAGACGGTATTATAATTCAAAGTACTTTTAAAGGTCTCAAGAGTTGCGTAGTGGCACAGGACCATCGATTTGTCTGCATAATCTTTTGTTCTTAGACAAAGAATATAATTACTATTTTTTATGATATCTAATATCCAAAATCCCTGAAATATTGAGCATTATCTAATTTTAAACATTATTTAAATAGAAATTATTTTAAACGTGTAAAGTAGTGACCATTGAAACGTTGGATTGGGAAAGAGAAAAATATTTATTAGCATTGAACAATTATCTGAGACTACGATATGGTACAGCAAAGTTACCACTTGACTCTTGAATTCTGTGAGATCGTATTACCTACCCTGGTTATACCTTTAATGATTTAGACGAAATTGTTTACAGTGTGCCTCTGTTACTTTTATAAAAATTTATAATCAAATACCGGGAAATGACTTTGCGTACAGAAATATCGTTTTCAAGTTATTTAAGTATGTTATTAAAGATATAATCAATCAGAAGTGTATTTGAAGAAATTTACTACATTATTTAAGATGGTTGTTGTCATATTAGTATAGGCAAAGAAAATAAGAAACTTATATGAATTTAAGTTATATTTTTGTCGCTTGGCATCCACGGCGGATTGGAATATTTTGTCGAACTAATTGATTCTGACAATTTGCGTTTAAATCAGTCTAGAATAAGCTAAGTACACACTTAGCTTATTATAGACACATGACCTTATAAACCTATAGGCGCCATACTTGTTTACACGGACTAATAACCGGTTAAAGCCGAAACACGAGATAACCGTTGCACTGTGAAGTAATTAAGTCATAGTAATTTATGTTTTGTTATTTGACATAAGACATCAGCTAACTAAATCTTGAATCTTCAGTAACATCAATGACTAAGGGAAAACATAGTCATACAGGAATGCAATTGAGGGCAGTATTGCGTTCGGCGGTAGAGCAAAGATCGCTAACAAGTTGTTACGTGGACATTATTATAATTATACATTTTTGAAACTGTTTACTGAATTACTAAATTATTGTTATTTTGATATCGACTAATATTTACCCCCAAATTATATATCAAATAAGCTACGGTAAATAAAATGTTTTACAAAGTCTGATACGTATTGTATACAGCCCCACGTGTTAGGCTCGTTGTAGTTTTATGTTTTGTCATTAAGGTGGTAGCTCAAGGTCCATTTTCATACATTTTGTTTCGGCTTTAATCTGGGTAACTAAACAAGTATTGGCAAGTAAAGAATTTAAATTCACGTCTAGTTAGTGATTAGTTCTCGCAGTTGAAGAAAAACGTAAAAATAATTAATAATCATGGATATTTCTGCCTTTAAAATTTCGTCATATTAAATTTTAAAGGCCGAAATATCCATGATTATTAATTATTTTACGTTTTTCTTCAACTGCGAGAACTAATCACTAACTAGACGTGAATTTAAATTCTTTACTTGCCAATACTTGTTTAGTTACCCAGATTAAAGCCGAAACAAAATGTATGAAAATGGACCTTGAGCTACCACCTTAACTACTTGTAATATCATTTAAATACATTATATGTGTCACGTGTGTAATAAACTGTCACGTACGTCTTAAATTATGTAAATGTTAGAGATTTATGCACTTGAAATTGAAATGTTTTTCTATAGGCATCTCATTAAAAAAATATTCCTTAGTCATATGTTTATGAACTGTGACCACTGAATAGGGTTGGCAGATCAGGCTTATAATTATCAAAGAACAATGAAAGAACAAGAGCATGATGTAAGGTTTCCATGATTCGTCTTAGACTTAAGAATAGGTAATAGTAATAGCCCTACACTAACTTTGGAATAAAAAAATATATTAAATTATCAGATATTTAATTGCTATTTTTAAAAGTAAAATGAATATTAATAAAAAATAAACATGTTAGGAAAAGGTTTACCATATAATCTTAAACGTATCTTGAACGGCTGTTTTAGGTTGATTGTACTAATTTAGTTAAGAAATTGTGGAGGATAATCGTTATTTTATTTTTTAGAACTTTGAGACAATTAAATTTAATTCATGAACACAGAGGTGTAACATATTTTAGAAACAAGCATTTAAAATATACATTCAAGATACAAAATACGTATTATGTATAGTAAGATTTTATAGCATTTCCAAAAGTATCTTTTATCTGATATCTCAGATGCTGTATGTGCAAGTATCTTCAACTTGTATACTTTTATGAGATATGTTTTACATCTCTGACTGAATTCATGACCAGATGTATGATCAGATCTTGGCCGGATTTTTTGGCCATCTGATATTCTTATTTGTGAAATGTTTTATTGCCATCCTGTTCCTTTTACGATAGTTTTATAATGTTTGTGTCAGATATAACAGACTCGTGTTAACAGATTTTATTGAATGGCTTTAAACGATAATAGTACAGTACGACCTTTTTTCACAACTTCGAAAATTCTACGCGTCACATAAATGTATTAGGCGATCAAATACAAAAATCACACCCTTCCTAATCTATTCTTTCATTTACGATATACGAATAAATGATTTAAAAAAATAATTTTAGGTTATTTTGAAATTTTCTCATCTATTCTTCCTGCAGTCGATTGTACTTACCACCCATAACCTCGTTTTTTTTTACTGTTAGGTGTAGATGACGTTCAGCTTTGAATATAATAATGTCGTAATATTAGATTCAATTGTAACAAATTGACAAAAAAACATCATTACAAGTGTCATTTTGCATTAAACCTTGAACTAATCAATCGGCCACGGCTATTACCGAAACGCAATATTCGCGTTACATTCAAGTCGGTTCACGTGCGCATTAATCTTGAAGGTGGATCACGGTGCGCCATTGACGTCATCGCACAGGGTCGGGCTATAAAACGACTCGATACAGCCTTCAAACCTCCGGTGATTGTTGCAGTACGATTTCAAATGCTTCTCCCATAAGGAGGCGCTCGGAATTCTTTGGGTACGTATGAAATCCGTAAGCGGCCTGGAGTTTGATCTGTAATGAGTCTATGAGTTACGGAAAATTATAACTGTGTTTGAACTATTTAAAACAAACATGGATTCGTTAGCCACATTCAGTTATTGCTCCTGAACACATAATTCCACGGCAATTTTCGGTATAAAGCATTAAACGATATTTGAAGATTTTTGAATGTTTTACAATTGAATATTACAATTGAAATCAGATCAATAATTGAACACTATTTGGCGTGAGAAATAGACAACATTAGTCGCAGTAAACCGTAAAAGACTTGCATGATAAAAATAAAATTGTATGTGGTAAATGAAAAATCAGTGTAGATTATTGTTTGTTCTGAAAAAGGAGAAAAAAATAATTATAATATAATAATTATTTTCTTCTACTTGTAAACAAATACCAAGGTTATATAACATAAAAGCGCATAAACATATATATTTCCCACAACAATGAATAGTCTGATTTTGAAAGTATTATGATGACGTCTATAAGCTAGCAACTAACTTAGTAATAGCTGATGTAATCGTATACTAACGTTTTACCGTGAGTACGTTCGATTGGAACAAGGTATTAGCACTAGATTTTAGTGAAAGGTTTTACAAAGTAAAAAAACAATGCAAGGCCTTAGAACTGTTGAGTGAGTATGCTGTAATTAATCTTTACGTTTAATAAAATTCTAATTTAGGAAGTTATAGTGCAGATATTAGTATTCTGTTACAGTAGGTGTTGCCCGCTCCTTTGACCGTGTGAAAAGCCTAACCTGCTACAAGTCTCTAAACACTTTATACATAACGCCGTCTTTTTAAAAAAATCCATTATTTCCCGAGAGGCCATAATGCAGGAATAAAAAGCCTATGTATAGTAAGTATACCTGTATGTTAAATTTATCCAAATCCGTTCAGCTGTTTTTGCATTTACGTCTAACACACATACAAACAAACAAACATTTAAGAAAGACTAACATTTTCTTTTATCTAATACTTCAATTGCTTAAACAATACTGTAATTTAAAGCAAAAGGATCAGTCAATTTAATAGTTGTGTGTTTCCGGCAACAAGCGAATATTGTCACCACGATTCTTCTGGAATTGTGAGTTTATGATCTGTAAAGTCACAGATCAACATGAAATGAACGATTTACTCGTAGTCCCACGTATAATAAAAAAAAATTATCTCTAACAACCACTGTGTTACGTTTTTCGTGGTATGTTTTTAGAACCTCGTAAGGTCATTTGTAGATATTTGTATAATTTAGGCTGAGAATGCTTTCGTTTACCATCTATCTATAAATAAAATATAAAGTGACAAAATATTTTAAGTTTTTAAATATCTCTTTAACATACTATAAACGAAATCTGTAGTAAAATGAGTTTCAAAATATATCTTAACATAAATTTAAAATTATTGGGTTTACTAAAGTTTAAAGTTATTGACCTCAGCAAATCGATTTTCGTCATGTTTATGATTAAGTTTATATTTAAAGTTTAATATAAAACACATATGTTGAAGATCTCTGCCACATGGCAGCTCAGTCTAAGAGTAAATAGGTCGACTGTATCTCGTAAACAACATGATCGTATTCTTACTCCATGTTATATCGGCTAAAGCATTTTTAAAAATAATACATCTATCTTTCGCCACTACATGGCTTCTGAAAAAAAAACCTATGCCATATGGAGTGCCTGGACTTTCAATGTGCATAAAGAATCCTTACTCTCTTATAGGATTTTAGGAGGTACCATTTACACTAAATTTATACCTATCTATAGTGATGTTGGTACTTGGGCTTGAGCATAACATAACTAATTCTACGGCTTAGATTTCCAAAACCATATTTGTTATTTCCAGGCTCGACCTCTTGCACAGAGAAATATGTAGGGTTTTTTTTCGCATTGTTTGACTTACTTCATAAGTTTATGATATTATTATCGAACTTGGTAGCGTTAGTCAGCCACAATGTATGACGTATTTAGTAACGTCACGTAATGTGTTAATTCATTTTACGAATTCATAAATAAAAATGGCTGTCTGCTATAAAACGATTTATTAATGATAGTTTACACTTTACATCGTCTACGTCACAGGGCCTTTACCTTATACCACAATCTGTTTTTTCATAATATGTTTTTGTATAAGTACGACACGTTATTTTATTTATTTAATATCCAATATAAGCCTACAATAAAAGTATACTAAAACGCTTATTTGAATATTTTATTAATATTGCAACAAGAATAACGAAGAATATTAATTCCTTGTAGGTGTACAATATAATTCGTATGATATGGAAACATGTGCCTATTGTTACTAATGGTATTCAATCAGCAAACATTTTGGCATCTAATCGGATTTCTAAAAACTAGTTTATCAAAGTGATTGCTTTGACCATCGGGCTACTGCTAGAGTGCGTTACACGTCATGCAGGGGGACGTTAGGAGACGTTGTTTCTTTCGGCTTGTAACACGCACGTAATGTTCTGGAATGTGTATATCTTCTTGCACAGATAGATTATCTAGCTTATGCAATAACAGCAGATAAAAATTAATAATTAGGGTTGATTGATGCCTCATCTCTAAGGTATCATAATCAATGCACTTTGATGCAGATCTTTCATAATTATTAACGATAGTGTAGTTCCCAAAGTACTTTCGTGACTCTCGCCGGAATGAGTATAGTACTCTTGGGAATAGTATTGCTCCACTCCTACGTACTGTTTCCAATCATTATAATAGTTGGTAAACCTAATAAGCCGCGGCAACAAACTAAAAGTGGAAGTCTTCACCAACAAATTTTCATTATTTATGAGGTCAAAGGCTTTCCTGAAACCGAAATATGCTGCATTAACTTGATATCTTGACACCATGCGTGGCAGGCGACAGCAAAGTTATTATGATTTGTAAGAGTAAATCGTGCAACTGAAAAACCATGTTATAATGCACCTTAGCATTTATTGATCTGCGAGGAAGTACAATAATTACTTATCCGAATACATTTCCAAATACTGAAATTACTGATATGCAAAAGTTAGTGACATCAGTTGATGAACGCCTTTCCGGTACTGGTGTCACTTGTATAATGGTTTATTTTTTAACCGACTTCAAAAAAAAGGAGGAGGTTATCAATTCGACGTGAATTTTTTTTTTTTTTATTTTTTTTTTTTTTTTCTATGTTTGTTACCTCAGAACTCGCTCATTTATGAACCGATTTGGAAAATTCTTTTTTTATTCGAAAGAATTTCTCTCCAGATTGGTCCCATAAAATTTTATTCAAGATCGTTTCGGTAGTTTTGTTTTAAAATAAAAAAAACTAGAATAATTATGTCGTCCAAGAAAACGAAATCGCGAATTTAGCTTTCCTGTGACGTATTTAGTTATGTTTTTGCATTGATTTTGGTTGACTGTACTTCTCACATACTTATAAATATAGCATAACACCTTTTCCCCGTCTCAGGGGTAGGCAGAGGCGTAACATTTCATCGCGATAGGCGTACTGTGTGTGAAACATATCAGTTGTGTTTTTGGGTTGGGTTTAATTAACTCTACTTCTTATATACGTACATATATGTATATAGCATCACACCTTTTCCCCTTTTTAGGGGTAGGCAGAGATGTAACACAACAGCGCAATAGTTATATTATGATCGAAATATATCAGTTGTGTTTTTGCGTTAGGTTTCCTTGAATCTACTTCTTACACACATATATATAGTATCACACCTTTTCCCCATGTCAGGGGTAGGCAGAGGCGTATAATTTCATCGCAATAGTCGTACTGCGTGCGAAACACATTAGTTGTGTTATTGTGTTGGGTTTAATTAACTCTACTTCTTATATACGTACATATATGTATATAGCATCACACCTTTTCCCCTTTTTAGGGGGTAGGCAGAGATGTAACACAACAGCGCAATAGTTATATTATGATCGAAATATATCAGTTGTGTTTTTGCGTTAGGTTTCCTTGAATCTACTTCTTACACACATATATATAGTATCACACCTTTTCCCCATGTCAGGGGTAGGCAGAGGCGTATAATTTCATCGCAATAGTCGTACTGCGTGCGAAACACATTAGTTGTGTTATTGTGTTGGGTTTAGTGGACTCTACTTCTTACATACATACATACATATAGCATCACACCTTTTCCCCTTTTCAGGGGGTAGGCAGAGGTGTAACACCACAGCGCGATAGTCGTATCGTGAGCGAAACACAACTATGCCATTGAGACGGTCTATTTTTACTAACACAAAAAGCAAAAATAAAAATAATTTTAACAAAAATTAAACCGCCTTCAAAACCACTCAAAACCAAAAATAATTTCACATAACAAGTATATATTGGATACCAATTTTGGAGTCGGTGCCTAATTAAAATTGCTAGTTAAGCTAGATAAATACATTAACGAATATACGAAAACAATGTGCTGCCAGCGTACAAAGTTAGCAAGTCAGATCGTCACCGGAGATAAACACATCACCGCAGCACAGCAAATGGAAGCTATTAAGGAAATATTTAAATTTGTGAACTGTACACTACCCAAATTCTTTCCCTGTTACATGTAGCTGGTCAAATGTGGGTGTATTACACTCCCTGCCTCGAAAAAAGAGGAAATAAAAAGATGAAACACCATACATGTGCTTGGTATTACACCTTTCACTGTGTATGCTGTAGTACACGCAAACCTACTCCTTTTAATTGATTTGAAAGAAATTTAGCTCATAGACGGACTATGCAACAAATATAGCTAACTAGCAATTTTAATTAGGCACCGACTCCAAAATTGGTATCCAATATATACTTGTTATGTGAAATTATTTTTTGGTTTTGAGTGGTTTTTGAAGGCGGTTTAATTTTTTGTTAAAATTATTTTTATTTAGTTATTACGATTACACCGAGAAGTACTTTTGGTGAACATATTAAAAATGTATAAAATCGTGAGAATTATTTCATTGAATAAATGTTGTTATTTCCTAATACACATAAGCATGTGTAAAATGACATTGAGATTTTAGTTTAATACTAAACTCTTACTATGCACAAATATCCTACAATAGTTTTACTTAATTTATGCGCACCACTCCGTATAAGGTTTTGTTTTTGTTTTACTCAATGCTAACAGCACATGGTGATCTTCATTATAAAGGTAAGTTATAAGGTCATAGTCTTAAAAACAATTCAAGGTTAAATAGTTGAGGTTCAAAACATTTATTATTTGTAAAGTGTCAAACTAGCTTTTAATTGCTGCTCCGTTCGCGTGACTATCTTTTCCTAGAATCAACATAATCTTTTCCACAAGAACCGCGCATTTTATAAATTAAAGAAGCTTATTATGACATTTTACAGTCTCTAACTTGCAAAAGCATAGACTCATTCATTAAATGACATAACTGATAATTTGCATAAAATGATGAATGCGTAATTTTATTTTGTTTACTTTAGATTATATTATATTCCTTGAGAAACTGATATAATTAATAGGTTTGCTCGCGGTTTCGCCCACGTGAATAGTCTATTCGGCGACAAATGTTCTTAAATCACTGTACCGCCATAGTGCCAACTATGGCAGTATACGACGGATTAAAAGAAATAAAAAAAAAACCCACGGGAAAAAAAAAAAAGTCCGTTCAGAGGTTACTGCGTTTACTTCTAAAAAATATCCAAACATCGCAAACTTTCGCATTTATAATATAAGTAAGAAAGTAAGAACTTAAGAATTAAGATAAGATGCTTAAGCAACAGTGAATCTGACACAGTGGACAGTATGTGGCATGTGTTGACAAGGAACAACCGATAATTTATATTTGCCTAATAGTTAATTAATCTTTTGTTACCATATTACGTAGACCTACACCGTAGTAACGAATAACATCAGAAAAATCCTTAAAACATTAATATTTTTAATTGTAAAGCAAAATTTTATGAAATGTAAAAAAAACAATCCCTACCTACATAATATAATTAGGTACGTATATGACTCACATTTTCCGTAACGCATAACTAATGTCATGTAAATACTTATTTTATTTGTAGGTACTCTCTTTCGGACAAAGTGTAGTTGTTTATCCTCTAAACCTTGACCCCAAAGAGATGAATCATTTTTACTTTTACTTTCAAAATGAATACATGAATTGTGAACACTTTTACTTCTTCGTCAACACTTAGTGACGTCGAATTATATTTATCTACTTATCTGACATTTAATTGAGACTCCATTCCATTTAATTTCCCGTACGCGGTAGCATGAAACTTACATTAATCTGGAATCTTCTGAAAAAAGGATGGGAGGTCCGAACTTATAATGAGATAAAAATAGAAATCTGACGCTCTTTTAGCACCCACCAGAAAGAATAGCTAAGTATTTTTGTAAAGTTCTAAATCGGAACACTCGGGAAATAGAAGTACTTATGTCTCAAAAATCTACCCGGTAATTATCATGTCCAGTAGTTTCAAAAAATAAATGTACTTATGTTTTTTTAAGTACATAAATGATATGCCAGGATGGTTTGATATGCATGATAGCGAGCTATTTTCTTATATCAAGTGACGGAAATATCGTCGGGAATTACACATGCGTTAGTTGAATCTTTGTCTACCAACCAGTTATATTATGTGTAATAACCATGAGTGTTATTTGGTATTATACCTATTTTTCTTTATTTAATTTTAGTTGTAAGCAGCTGCAATAAGTCAAACATACTAACGGCCTATTTCACAACTTCTATATAAAAGTTACCCGTCACATATCTAAATGTATGAGTCGACTAAATTTAAAAGTCGCACTCTAATTTATGCTGTCAAATAAATAGTAAAAAAAGTTGTACATACTATCAACATTAGTTATTTAATACGATTAAACTTATCCCAACCGATATACATACATCTCAATCAATGAATTGACCGAAAGCACTAAACTGATCTAATAGATCTCGATGCTGTAAGGGTTTGTAACGCTTTCGTTATTCAAATATGGACATTGTCTCGTTTAAATTAGTGTTCAAATTAGCTCAATTGCTACACGTATGTACACGGTCTGCAGGTCTATAATAAGAATAACCGTTATAACGAACCGAACAGGAGTGTGGGATGTCAGAGAGGGAGAGAACAGGCCGGCTCTAATGACGAAGCTTGCGTTGTGGGCAACATAATTGCATATTAATATCTAAAGTGTTGTGTTGTAATTCAGTATTTAAGATAATTATTTGTAATGATTAAGAGGAAAATAGTCAGGTTGATGTCTCAGTGGTGTTGTTTTCATTCATAATTTGAGGCACGCGACCATTCAGAGGTTATGTTGACGGAAGAATTTTGGGCCCAAGTAAGTAGAAAAGTGCTTGTTTACGTATATGATTTTGCCGTGTATTCAAATTAACCTTGGTTTGTGAATAACTGTGAATAATGACCATCTATTTTAACAAATAGGTCAATCAGTATTCCATACCTACAGCGGCAACGTGCGTTTGCCAGAGTCCGTATTTACATTGTTTATTAGGCGATATGGGTCACTTTCAGTTGGCATTCTTAAGCGTTATTTCTGTTTTAGTTTACACAGCGTAGTGCTGCTTTATTGCTGTTTGTAATATTAATTACATACAGGGGTTGTGATAGTGATCTCGTAATCATACACATAATAATCAAGAAAAATAATTCGTAAAATAAAAATAATCATATTGACTTAAAATAGGTAATGCGAAAAATAAACGAAAAATAATCAAACTTATCCGTCTTGGAATGGTATTCTTTTACGTTTTTGTTGAAAAAGGACTTTAAACTGACGAGTTATATTTTTTTTATATATCAAATTAATCAGGCTATCTATATCCGGTATTCTTAATTTGTGGTAGAATGTTGTGTTGTCAGTTCACGCTAAAATCTAAAGTTGTTTGTTTATTATAACTTCCAGTTGGATAACATTGTTTATTAGGTGTTATAAAAAATAATGCGGTTTTAACCACATTTTAAAAGTAAAAACTTGTTTTAATACTAGGTAGAAATAGGGGAAATAGCTACTTTACTATTATATTTATTACATAGCGTAATATATTTATTGTATTTAAAAGTTTGACTAGAGAGTCGGTTGTTGTATGCAATAATTCATTTAATATAATTTCTTACTGCCGGGAATATAATGTACTTTTAACTAATTTCCATTGTTGTTTCATTATTCTTAGGGGTACTGTAACAATATTTATTTCAAAAAGAATTTGACCTAGATACTTGTCTTTTAACTTTAATTTTTAAGTACTCGCACTATTTATTAATAGTGCGAGTACTTAAAAATAATTAGGTAAGTACTTAATATTTTTGCTATAAGTAACTACTTACTAACCAAAACAGTATCTCCCAACTTGCGATGTTTGTTGCGCGGTCACGAACGAAAGCTAGTAGGTATGTCTTTATAAGTCCCGATTCTTACGTTCAGATGCAGTGTAATAATTATATAAATAAATAAATATTCCCCTGTCTTGTTAAAAAAGAGATGCTATTCAAGGTCCACAGAGCTAATGTATCTCTAGGCTTATATTGATATTAGTAAGTTGGTAACTCTTTACTCTTTAACACAGAATTAACACATTAAAGTTAGCATGGTTTTTGCTTTCTCTAACCATTTGTGAGCAACACCTAAAAACTCTAACGGAAACAAATAAGCGGAAAAATCATATTAATAATAGTTTTGAAAATGACATTATAATATAAAGTGAATCAGCATTATTAGTCATCTAAAGTTCTCTAAGAATTAATAGCTAAGTACATGAGAGTAGACGGTAGGTGCCCTGTACCATTAGTGCGACAACTGGCTATACCTACTTACATTGTTTAGTCATCTTTCCGTCCAATTAAAATAGATAATCAATTCAATTATCCGGCGTGGTTGGCGTGACACCATCCATCCTCATTCCACATAGCTAGTTTCACACGTTAACACGTTGTCATAATGCGCATCAATGTTGCATGAGTTCACAATCGATCGTTCGGACAGATTTTGATGGCTATAACTCATAGCATGCGTGATTTGCTTTCTCAGTTATAATACAATGAATAACTCCACACTTGTTTGTTTGGGAAGCCCAGGATACAGTTTGCGTCCAGTTTCTAATAAATTTACGTCATTGGAACTAAATATGAATCCTGCGTAAAATAATAATTGCTATTGCTCTACATTGGTTCTAAGAATTAATTTCCTCGAAATAACCTAAGTTATAGGTCAAATATATTTAAAATATATATACAATTTCTATATCTATTTATTAATATAATTAAATAAATGTTAATAATGTCCTTATGTGTCTACTGCTGTACAAACAGGAAAACACGTATCCTGTGTGAAATGATTATAATTTATTTTTTACTTATTCAAAATTAGGCCGGAAATGATACAATTTCTTAATACAAGTTCATAGTGTAAGCTTGGTATAATATAGTGCCATTAAACATAACCTCATAGCGAAGGACACCAGAGAGCTTTCTCGAAAGCTCTAGCTGGATCCGGAGCGTCGCCTCGGATCAGTCGGATGTGTTCGAATGGCGCGGTATTGTGGTAAAAGCGTGTCAGGTCGTCGGACGTAGCCGCGCATGGTTGTAGGGAAAGTTACTGAAGCGTGGGCTTGCCGCAGTTTCTTTTTTGCAAGAACCGCACGTCGGGTCCGCAATCGCATGCGCGGGGCGCTCGGTACATACTACGTCAGTGTCGTGTGGACCGTACGTTCACTTCGGACGCGCGATTGGTGCTCGTCTCTATGGCGGTTCAGTTTGGTGCTTATGAATAAAGAACAAGTGTGTTTGTGTGTTGTGGTGCCATGAGCGGCGCGGGGGTGGCGTCCCGGACCGCCGAGCCAGTCTCGCTCCCCGCCGAGCTTCCCGTTAGATTGTACATGCGTGCACTGCGCCAGTACCATAAACTGATAGACTTAAAACGCCTATCTTCTAAAGACAAAGTAAGCCTTTATATTGCACTTTTTATGCTGCATAATTTTCTTATTGCGTTTTATCACTACTTACTTTTCATACAATTTATTATTCATGGGGTATTTTGAATATAGTTTTGCATTCAGTTTCTTTGTTTGAGTGTTGTGATTTTGCAAATTGTACTAAACTCGGCATTAAAGTTACACGACGATGCGTGTTTAATTTTCCTTAACATGATATTATGTGCCTAGAACTAATTTATTCCAATAAAATAGCCCGTATATTATAATTGCTGTCTACTCTTGGTTAACCTTGTTCGCTATGATTACCTTAATGTAATTTTTGTGTAGTTCATTTGTTTCAACCCCATTTGTTTAGTAGTATGCAGATTATTTTATTCATTTCCTTCACTTATGCGTATCGCATATTGAAGTAAGTATGCTTAGTTAATATGTTTGGTCAAGACTTGTTTGCCTTAAGCTTGATGTACACACGATGTGTTTCTCGTAGTATAGACGCAGGTATATTACATAAAACTTTCGTTTGCGAGGTCGCGTTGTTAAATATGTAATTTAAAAAACATAGAGCGAGAATTATGTTTAATGTAGCCTAAAAACTTTTTAACATAAATTAAAAATCCTTCAAAAACCACAAAAGTTTAAAACACTAGTTTTTTTTTTATTTATCTTTATATAGCAAACCAATATTATAAATTTCATTTATTTTGCAATACAACATTCAAATAATAAGGTATTGTAATTATACAGATTAAAGGCATGCATGACCTACATACTGGTTATCAATTGCAGAATCAATTTTAGGTTTTAAATTATTTAATGTCTTTTAGAGACTGTTTGAAAAAACAAGAGTCTCTTGACGTCATTTGATAACCTTGCGTAAATTAAGCAATTAAGCAGTGATATTTAATTATTAGTGTAATTGAGGTGTAATCTAGTACATAGATATATGTTACTTTTTTGTTTTTATTCCGATCTCCCATAAATAGCTAAACGTGATAACTTTTTATATGAGCAATAGAATTATAAATAATCATTATCTATTTTTAAATGGATGACAGGACCTGTTCTAGGTTATAAATATATTTTTTTATTTTCTGATATATTTGTATGATCTTTCGTATAGTATATTTTAGCTCAATTAACTTCCGAAATTTTTAACATCTGAACATGTTACATTAAAATACAAAATCATAATAAATACAATAGCAGCATGTTATCCAATTTTAGTAATGATGTAATTGTAAACAAGCACTGCGATTTGTATATCTTGTACATATTGTTTAAGTATTAATGGCGAGAATGGTACATATTCTAAGTATCATATGGTTTATACCGGCTTGTCCATACTAATCAGATGCAAGATCGATAGCGGCCGTGGACAGCACGGCGCGGCGCGGCGTGGCGTTGGCTGTCGAACCCATCGGCCGGGCTCCGCTGTCGAATGTCGATTGCAGCCAGAGGGCATATCGCCGGTGTCTTTCCGCCTCAACCACTTCCTGTCCACTGCCTGTAGTGATACTGTCCCCATGTATATTAAATTACCGCCTACAGTCTGATAATATTACTGTTTACTGACCAGTTTTAAGTTATCAGTGATGATGTTTAAGACGTAGGCGGTATATGATAGCTTATCTCATATCGCCTGCGCCTCGAAACTGTCTATAAATATTATAGTTAAAGTACTACATAATAATATACTCGCGGCTTCCCCTATGTGTCAAGCCACTTTTAGACAAGACACTACAAGAGTCCCTAAAATATTAATTACATGGCGCCAGCGTTATTTATTTGAAAAATCTAGTAAAAAATTCCATTACATCCCTGTGAAGCAAATTACCGGGATAAAAAGCAAAAGATTAATCCAGGACATGGACCCGCGTGGCATATTTCAACCAAGTCCTTTCAGCTGTTCTTGCGTTTATATCTAACAAAAATGCAAACATGATCACAAACTTTCGTTTTTATAATTTTAGTAAGAAATAAGATTAATACCACTTGGCTGTTATTGAAAATACTGTAAGAATTTGCTGACTCTTGGGGTGATCGTCCCTGTGTATAATTTAGGTCAATAACCTAAGCATTTTCTAGTTTATTGCCTTTGCTTTGCAAAGGTCATTTAGTAGTCTTCTCCACGAGGCGCGATCTTCGGCTTGGTGCATCGCTATGCTCAATGGCATATTCAGGGAGTTAGCGACCTGGTCCGACCAGCGCTTCGGATTACGCCCTCTTGGTCGCTTGCCTTCGAGCTTGCCGGTGAGCACCAACTTCTCCAAGTTGTCTGGTTTCCGTCGCGCTATATGTCCAAAATATTTTAAAATACGACTCAGACAGACGGAGGAAAGCCTTTGTTGACGTTCCAGCTTGAGCTCTCTTAAGATGGATTAATTTGTTCGATGAGCTGTCCATGAAATGCCGAGCATGCGGCGCCAGCACCACATTTCGAACGCATCGACTCTTTTACGATCGGCAGTGTAAGAGATTATGTAATCGATTAGAAAATAATGTTATGTGTCCCATCCCTACACAACACTCTCTCTAGTTCCGGTGCTCAGCCATGTAACATGTCTGTACAATAATATATAATTGTAATGTCCATTTAATCACAATAAATACATTAATAAATAAGAAACCTATCATTATTTTATATGGCGCAGTCGTAAATGACACAAGAAAAATAAGGTTTCAAGAAAGAAAATAAAGTGATTAAAATGGATTTGAAGCAGCCATCGCCATTACAATTGACCGCATGTTCTAATCCCAGTGAACAGTGGAAGAAATGGAAACAAAGGTATGATTTGTACTTTGTAGCGTCCCAAGCGGGAGAGAAGCTGAAAGATGATGCCAAAATATCACTGTTATTGCATGTGATGGGTGATGAAGGAATCGAAATCTACAACACGTTTGAGTTCGAAAAGGAAACGAGAAACTACGAAACTATTGTAGAAAAGTTCGATAGTTACTTTCAGCCGCTAAAAAATGAAACGATGTGCAGACATTTATTTTTTACGCGTAACAAAGGTTGCGAAGAAAGTTTTGAAGAGTACGTAATGGCTCTGAAAAAATTAAGCCAAGATTGTGCATTTGAAAATTTAAGAGATAGTCTGATAAGAGACCAGATCATAAGAGGAATTAGTGATAAATCACTAAGAGAGCGATTACTGAAAGAGCAAAAATTAGACTTAACAAAATGTGTTAATATGTGTAAAATGGCTGAAACGACACAACAGCAAATGAAAAAGTTTGAAGTGGAACCAAGCGTAGCAGTGGTCAATACTAATAAAAATAAGAAATATAATATAATAAAGAAGCAGGGAGACTTCATTAGAAAAAATGTAACGAGTCCAGACTTCCAAAGTAAGCAGCAACCCACTGTAAAGAAAATGTGTCAACGCTGTGGATATGTACATGGATATAAGTGTCCAGCATATAAAGTGAAATGTAACAAGTGTTATAAAATGGGACATTATGGTAAAATGTGTAAAACAAAAGTAAGTTCTATAGATAATGTGAGTAATGATTATCAATTAGGTATGTTAAAAGTACACAGTGTGTGTACAAATAGTGAGTTGTGTGAGTCATTAAAATTAATGACCAAAATATTAATTTTAAATTAGATACAGGTTCAGATTGTAATGTGTTGCCGTTAAAGAATATAAAAAGTTTAAAATTAAGACACATTATAAATGATAATAATAAAACATTGTATAATTATGATGGTACTAAAATAAAATGTATAGGTAAAATTAAATTAAATTGTGAACTGGTTAATGGTAACAAAGTTAAATTATTGTTTTATATTGTAGACAGTGAATGTATACCAGTTTTAGGATTTGATACTATAAAAATGTTTGGATTGATGGAAAGAAAATATTTAAGAAGTATAAAAACAGATAATAAACAATATGAAAAAATACTAAATGAGTACAAAGAATTGTTTAACAGTGAAAAGTTAGGTTTATTAAAGAATGTAGAATACAAAATAACATTAAAGGAAAATTATGTACCAAAAGTAGAACCTTGTAGAGGTGTTCCAATTCCTTTGCATGACAAAGTGAAAGCAGAGTTAGAACAGATGGAAAAATTAGGAGTCATAGAAAAAATTACTGAACCCACAGATTTTGTGAGTAACATAGTAATAGTCAAAAAACCTGATGGAAAAATCAGAATATGTTTAGACCCTAATAACTTAAATAAATGTTTAAAAAGGGAACATTATAAATTGCCTACATTTGAAGAAGTTTCATGTAGAATGGCAGGTTCAACTATATTTAGTAAATTAGATGCATCAACTGCATTCTTTCAAATAAAATTGAATGAAGATAGTGCTAAATTATGTACATTCGCTACACCATTTGGTCGATTTTGTTTTAAAAGGTTACCTTATGGGTTATCATCAGCACCTGAAGTATTTCATAGACAGTATTCACAAATGTTAGAAGGAATAGAAGGATGTGCTGTATTTTGTGATGATATTGTAATTTATGGAAAAAATAAAGAAGAACATGACAAAAGGTTATGTAAGGTGTTAAAAATAGCACAAGAAAATGGTGTTAAGTTCAACTTAAATAAATGTGAATTTGGTTTGTCGCAAATTAAATACTTAGGTCATGTAATACATAAAGATGGCATAAAGCCAGATAATCAAAAAATTGAGTCTATAATGAACCTAAATAAACCAAAAAATGTAAAAGAAGTACAAAGATTATTAGGTATGGTTACTTATATATCAAAGTTTATACCTTCTATGTCGCAGGTTTGTCAACCATTAAGAATGTTAATTAAAAAAGGTAGTAGTTGGGTATGGACTAGTGAACAAGAAAAGGCTTTTAATGAGTTAAAAAATATATTAATGTCAAAACCAGTATTACAATTCTATGATCCTAATAAACCTTGTACTTTGTCAGTAGATGCGTCAAAAGATGCATTAGGTGCAGTTTTGTTGCAAAATAACTTACCTGTTGCTTATGCTTCAAAGAGTATGACAAATACACAAAAAATGTATGCTCAAATTGAAAAAGAGCTATTAGCTATAGTTTTTGGATGTACTAAGTTTCACCAATATGTGTATGGAAAAAAAATTGATGTAGAAACGGATCATAAACCGTTAGAAAATATATTTAAGAAACCATTGTGTGATGTACCATTGCGTCTCCAAAGAATGAGATTACATTTACAGAAGTATAATTTAAGTTTAAGGTATAAACCTGGCAAAGATTTATTAATAGCAGATTCATTATCAAGAGATTGTTATTATTGTAATGAGACTATTATGGAAAAAGAAATTGAAGCTCAAGTTGGAATGGTAGTTAGTAACTTACCAGTTACGGATAGAAAGTTAGAAATATTTAAACAGGAGACAATAAATGATTCTGAATTGCAAAAACTTAAAGAATATTTAACTAATGGATGGCCAGACATGTATAATGTACCTACATGTTTGAAACCATATCATTCTGTGAAAGATGAGTTATTTGTTTGTGACAATTTAATTTTTAAAAATAACTGCATTGTTGTACCAAATACATTAAGAACTGAGATGTTAGATAGAGTTCATTATAATCATTTAGGTATAGAAAAATGTAAAACAAGGGCAAGGTCTTGTATGTTTTGGCCCTCAATGAACAAAGATGTTGAAAATAAAGTTTTGAATTGTAATACATGTGATAGGTTTAGAAAAAGCAATGTAAAAGAACCTATGAGAATAAGAGAAATGCCAGTTAAACCTTGGACAGATTTAGGTTGTGATGTATTTAATTACAGAAATAATAATTATTTGATTTTAGTGGACTATTACAGTAAATACATTGAAGTTGAAATGTTAAAAGATCTCAGTGCAGAAGTAACAATAAGTGTTTTAAAAAATATGTTTAGTAGATTTGGAATTCCACAGATATTATATTCTGATAATGGACCTAATTTCTCTAATATTAAATTTAGACAATTTACTAAACAGTGGAATTTTATACATAAGACAAGTAGTCCATTATATCCGCAAAGTAACGGTTTAGCGGAAAGATATATACAAACAGTAAAAAATATGTTTAAAAAATGTGATTATGAAAGTAAAGATAAAAGTTTAGCATTATTAGAATATAGAAATACACCAATATCAAGTGAATTTGGTTACAAATCTCCAGCAGAATTGTTGATGAATAGGAAAATATCAGGATTGTTACCTCATCAACAAGAGATAAGTAAAGAAAATAGAGATATTCAGAATAGTTTATATAAGAATGCTTGGAAATATAAGAAATATTATGATAGAAATACAAGAAAATTAAAAGATTTAGGGAAAGGAGAAAAGGTAATATTAAAAGATAGTAATACTAAAAAACCATTATCATATGCTAAAGTAGTAAGTAAGGATGATAGACCTAATTCATTTAAAATTGTAACTGAAAATGACCAAAGGTTGGATAGGAATAGGAGATACCTTTTAAAGTGTAATGATCAAAGCGAAATGAAAATAGAAACTGGTAGAAATTATGATAGTATTGAAATAGATGATGAAAATAGTGTAACACAAGATAACTGTAACAATGAAAATTTAGAACTGTGTGATTTAAATCAAAATGTAAATGAGCCTAAAAGTAGAGCCGGAAGGACTATTAAAAAACCTGCGTATTTGAAAGATTATTGTTGATTTGGAAAGAAAGGGGATGTAAGAGATTATGTAATCGATTAGAAAATAATGTTATGTGTCCCATCCCTACACAACACTCTCTCTAGTTCCGGTGCTCAGCCATGTAACATGTCTGTACAATAATATATAATTGTAATGTCCATTTAATCACAATAAATACATTAATAAATAAGAAACCTATCATTATTTTATAGGCAGCTTTTAAGGTCCAGGTTTCAGAAGCATACAGAAAAACAGAAAAAGCAAAAGCCCTGACCATGCGAATTTTCGTGCGGTTGCTGATGTTTCTGTCCGTCCAAACCTTGTCGAGCTTTGTCATCGCAGTTTTCGCCAACGCGATGCGTCTGCAAATCTCTTTTTTGGAGTTCTTGAACCTCTTCGTAGTTATGAAGTAGAGTCGTACGCTGATTGGTCGCAGATCGATCAATGGTCATCACCTTGGTCTTGTCACGGTTTACAGTGAGTCCCATCATGGAACTTGCGTTTTCCAAACGTTGTAGTAATTCAGCCATTTCTTCCTCTGATGAGGCAAATAGAGTGGTATCATCGGCGTATCGAAGATTAGATACTTTGGATCCGCCAATGCGTATTCCTTCCTCCCATCCATTAAGGGCTTTGCGCATTATGTATTCGCCGTAGATGTTGAAAAGGATGGGAGATAATACACATCCCCGCCTCACTCCTTTTTCAAAACGGAACTTGTTAGACGTCGCATTGCCCACGGTTACCGTCCCGTGACTCGCATCGTACAGGGCGTCGATAAGTCGCACAAGGTGATTGGGAACACCCATCTCTGAAAGGACAGTCCAGAGGTCCCGCCACCTAACGCAGTCAAAAGCCTTTTGGTAGTCGACGAAACACATCACAACAGTGGTATAAAATTCATAGCATTTCTCCACTATCAACCTCAAGTTCAAGATCTGTTCTCTGGTTCCCCTTCCTTTTACAAAACCCGCTTGTTCCTGGGGGATTTGCCAATCCAGGAAGGATCTAAGGCGAGAATTGATGACATGCAGTAGGACCTTGTTCGCATGTGATATTAATGCAAGAGTGCGGTAGTTACCACATTCTCTAACAGAGCCTTTCTTATGTAGTGGGATTATAGCTGAGTGTGTCCAATCGGTTGGCCATTTACAGGTTTTCCAAACTGCGTTGCAGACTCGGTGAAGCAGATTTATCCCCAGTTCTCCAAGAGCTTTGAGGGCCTCCGCGCTTATCAGATCGGCGCCAGGGGCTTTGTTTCGCTTGAGTTTCCTAATGGCATCTTGAACTTCTGAGCGAAGAATCACAGGCTCAAACTCAGCTACAGTTCGCATGTGTGTGTTAGTGCAATTACCAGTGCATGGATCTTTATATAGCTCACTGCAGTAATCGCACCAACGCTCTGCGGCCATGTTGACATCATGGATCTGGTTACCCTGTTTATCGTTGATGACCCATGACTTAGGTTTGAATTCGCGTGTGACCTGGCGTATTTTTTTGAAAAGATCCGCCGTTTGATGTTTATTTGCGTCAGCTTCGATTTCCTTGCACATTTGGTCAAGCAAGTGGTTTTTGTCTCGTCTGCACATGCGTTGTATGCGACGGTTCAGATCCGAGTACGCAGGCAATCTCATCTCGGAGAGGTTCTTGCATTTGAGTTGTTTCCGCTCATGAATCAGTTGCCAAGTGTCATCAGCAATCCAATCTTTCTTGGTGTAAGGCGTTTTTGGTAGCGACGACAGCGTATTACTAATAGTGGACTTTAGCATACGCCACAGTTCCTCCGGATCGTCTTGAGTGATCGGGGAAAAGATCACTTGAGACAATTTCCCCTCCACCTTCTTCTGAAAGAAGTTGGCTTCGGTGTATGAAAGATAAAAGGATTTAGTGGCGCCCTTGCGCCGTGCTCTGAAACGAGTGTGTAGATCTGCAACCAAAAGTTGATGGTCACTCCCACAGTCCGCGCCAGGGAAGGTTCTAGCGTTGGAGACAGAAGACCTCCAGCGACTAGGAACGACTATGTAGTCAATGTGATTTCTATAGCGATTCCCTGGCGACTACCAAGTCCATAGCCTACGGACGTGATGTTTGAAACAGGTGTTTGTGAGTCAGACTGTGAGACACACAGAAGTCCAGGAACCTCTCACCGCGCTCGTTGCGGACACCAATCCCGTGTCTTCCCACCACATGACGCAAGTGGTCGTCACTTATAGTATCGCCAACCTTCGCGTTCTAGTCTCCCTGAATTATAAGAACTTCACGCTTGGAGATACCAGATATTGTGAAATCCAGTTTATCGTAGAAGTCATCTATGTCCTCTTCAGATGATTGGGCAGTGGGAGCATAAACCTGTATAATGCTAAGCGGCAAAGGTTTGCAGTTTGGGTCCGCCTAGCGAAGGTTATTAGTAAGACAGATTCTATGTCGTACTCATTTTATTAACGTAATAAAGACCGTGAAACGACTTTTCATTTATTCACTATCCAATTCTGATACCCTTAATAAATATGCAACGCAAACGTCATACGTGACCTTTTAAATACACGGCTCCAAAATACTTAAGCAAATGTTTTCTTCGGTCGGTTACAACGATATAAGCAGAGGCCGATACGAGTTTTTATTATTTACCTGAACAATTAACAGGCAAGGCTGGCAACAGTGCTCTGAAGCAAAACTGGTTACCACTATTGCCGATCTCAATGCCAAGGTAATAACGTACTTTGCTGACAACCCTCAATTTCTTTGACCGACTTTGGCCCTTACGTAAGCTATTAAATTGACTTAAATGACAGATTAAATATTATTACGTCCTTTATGAATTGTTTATAGCTTCCTGACTTCATACGATATATTTTTAGATATTAAATCTATATTTTGCATAGTTGTTCGAGCGTGCATATTATAAACTATTACGTTCGATTCATATCAGTTGTATCTCAATTTATAACGTTGATAAATAGAGTGGCCACTTTACTTTGATTTATCTATAAATATGTGTTAACGATTGCAGTGCTATATTTACATATATGTTTACATGAATACGTTTAAGTGTTGTGAGTATTATTTAGATCGGGACAGGAAATTGTTTCGAATAATTCTCATTAGGCTTAGGCGACATTCAGTTGCGCGGATGGGTGTTTGGGCGTTGAGAGGGTATATTCAATTATATGAGCAGTGTTTAAAAAAGTAAACAAGCCTGTGTTGGACTGGTATGGCGGATCATGTTCCAAAGTCTGTTAATTTGGAAAGTTGAAGGATGCGTGTCCCACCAGTGCGATATTTATAGAGTTAACAAAACCTATCACTGAGAGTTCTGATAACTAGCTTATTACCGTATTTTTATAAATTGTTTGTACCAATTTTCTCTTATTCTCTGTTCGGATCTTGGAACGTTATATTGTGTGGTCAAACCTTTTTTAAATGAAAGCTTAAGTCGATGATTTTATATAACAAGCGTTGAGTGCACGTAGGTACTTTGCTGGCCTATTTACGCATGTGCTCACTTCAAATATATTAACATTCAATTATTTATATTGTAAAATGGTTTATAAATTTTATCCTGTTTGTCACGTTACTCTTTTCAGAGCAGCATATTTTGTGTGACGTGTTCACGTCAATGTTCTTGAATATAGTCATAAGAGTTAGGTATATCATCAGTTGTCACGGACGAGTTTTCTCTTTACATAATCATATTTTATTACAAATACTTATATACTGAAATTAAACTAATTTTCCGGATTCTATCGCGGTTTTTTGTTTTTTATTTTTCTCCCGACGTTTCGAAGACTGCAGCCTTCATGGTCACGGGGGGAACTGAGGTGTTGTTCATCCGCAAAGTCAAAGTTACAGTTAGTTACTGTGAGCTCATTCTGCGTAGATCGGACCACCAACAGCTAAAAATTTTCATAATTATTAAATTAATTCGTAGTTTGGTTGCCATATGATTATTTGCGAGTCATCCTTAATTTTTCAAATTTATTTTGACTGTTGTTGGTCTTTGATTTTCATTAAGAACAACTAAACGAAACACATGGTGATTTTAAGATCCCTATAAATTACAAGGTCACATAAGACGTGAATATATCCCACGTCACACGCCCTTCGTGTATTACTTATCATTTGGAGATCTAGGCATAAAAAATAAGGGATACCATAAATCTTACGCAAAGGTATTTTAAGTGTTAAATCGAAGCATCGGTTTACAATACTGATTTCCTTTGTAGAAACTCAGCTTTAAATACAAAGGAAATTAGCATTCGTTCCACTTTCACCGACGCAGTCACGGGTTTACTCATAAATATGTTTCTTTGTTTTTGCGGCGGAATTATAAAGACTGGATTGTGTTAGCAAATATACCTAAGAAATTTGCCAACGTTTACACGCACTAATATTTATTACTCTCCGCGCAGTGGTAAGGATACAACGCAATAAAAGTGCTTACTGTTGGTATATGTATTTAGATAGCTATGTGCTGCATAATATGGACCTCATTAGTATTTGCCTTCTTGGTTTAATGGCGGAATCTTTGAATGTAAGACGTCTTAGTTTCGATTTTGTTCTGTAATTAACTCGACTTGGATCGTTCCACAAACGATTTTCATAAGGCGGGCTGACCTGACCACTAAATTAAAGCTTTTGTGCAATATTATGAATATTTAAAGAAGGTTACGTAAATTCAATTTAGGATGGGCCAAAAATGTTAATGATAATCACAGGTTAAGTAAACTTGATCAGAGGTTTTCAATTGAGAATAGATAAAGCCTTTCACTCTTACAAGTTACATTTTACTTAAAACAATAAAACAACTACATATTTCATTATATAGAATTTAAGCTGTAAAAAAGTATAATTTTTTTTATAATATGATCGTGTCAATCGTTTAAATTTCATCACTCTAGCAGAGCACAATAAATAATATTAATAATGTGGTATGATCATTTGACGTGGAGATAATATTATCCTATACAAAAATAGATTTGCATGTTTCTTTCATAAATACGTTTATATAAACAAAAGATAACCCTTGATGTCTTGAATATTGATGTCATATGTAGTTTGGAATTAAAGGCCGTCATTCGTACGCACTATTTGCAATTAACGCTAAATAATGAATGGGCATGCGTAGTACTTAACGTCAGTTAAGAGTTCTATCTCTCTTGGACCCGGGGTTAACGTATTATCAACTGTTTAATGCCTTTATGTCGAAGTTCTCATCGCGTGATTAGCGGGTTTGGTTTATAGCGTATTTCTCGTAATAATGATTGGGGAGTTTTTTTTATATTACATCTCTTACCAACTTTACGTTGCTACGAGGCTAAATTTCTATGTTTCTCGATATGTTGATAGAAAATGTAGTAATTTTTTCTTATGCGGCACCAAACGTTTGAGTTATGTTATGCTATTATATGATTTAGTTAGCATAAATATGTCGTTAGATAATATTGCATAGTTTATAATATGGTTTGTGAACGAGTGTGATTGTCACGGTCCTTAAGTCACGACTGGCCAGCGAGTACCCGCCTCGTGTCGGCTACTCGTAGGAATTGATCGCATAAAAGTGCTTTAATATTTATGGAAATATAGATGAATACCTGTTTTAAGACCGATATTATCGTCGTAAGAGTTGAATTACCCAATAGTTAGATTGTAGAAGTATATTGTATTACTCGTAGAGTTTATATTATGTGTAGTATTGTTATGCTGTAATAATCGTGGTGGAACAATAAAAGTTTCACGTATTATTTTCGTCTCATCATGTTATATTTTACGACAAAAATCCAGATGAAATAGAATAAATTTATCTAAATGTAATATTCGGAGTGCGTCGTGCAAAAACGAATTAATTATAAGCATAATAATAAAGCTATTAATTGTGACAGCAATATTTACGTACAATAAGTAATAAAACAATCAGGGCCCTTATTCTGTATGATAGTGTAAACGCGTAACGCGGCCGTGTCATGTTATCTTCGAGAAATGTGCGTGGAATGGTATTCTGTAAGCCAAATTTCTATAGTCCCTAAACATGATGCGTTGTGTTACGTGCTTGTTACGCACTGTCAAAATAACGTGCGGGATAGAGAATAAGGCCCCAGGCTTTAACTGATTAGTTCAAATATTTGATAAACCAAATACTAAATGACAAATGTCACGATACGTTAGAGATATCATACCAACATAAAAAGCAATGACAATTCCATTAATAAAGACGACAAACACTTCCTAAAGGCGTAAAACGGTATGCACAATACATACATACACGTACAAGTACATAACGAATCAAATTTAAATATTCGAACCTATTGTTTTTGTTCACTATCTCGTATTGAGAAGATGTCGCGCGTTGTATGACGCAGATTGCGATAATACATACGAAGCGAAACAGCTAAATGTTTCTTTGAATACGATAGCAAAACTCGTGATATATATTAAAAATATTTAACATTTTAGATTAACTTTTCGACCACTTGATAAGCATACGTCAGTGCATCAAATGCGACGTTCTGCGGCATTTTAAGTTCAATAAAATAGTTAAAAAAAAATGTTTTTTGACAGCGTTGTATTGATGTTCCAATAGACCTTTGCGTTTTGTTACGTGGTTACGACTTACAACTACTTTTACTCAATATCTATAACAATCATGGTATGCAGCTAAAAAGTTTATTTGAAAGATAAGAAATTGTCCATCTGTGTTGTTAATTGTCATAAGTTGGATCTTATGACGGTAATGTTTACTTTTAAGAGAACAGTTTTACACAGACTCTACCGGAAGTTATTTACTTCCTACTACCTATACGACGTCGAAGTCATAAAAATATCCCATCAGTTATAATTATAATATTGATTTTAACGGCATGTCAGTTTGGAAAGTAATAATCATAATACGTACAGTTTGTATGAATGTTACGTTAATTCGACTTAATTATTCAAATTTTAATAATTTTATGTCCTTATTCTAACATATTATGTTGAAATTTGCAATATTCTTCCGACGTATACATATTTCTACAGATTATATAGATACATAATATAAACATTTGTATATTAAGTAAGGCGCGCAGACGCTGTCAACTTGCCGTCGAGTCGAGTATATTTATGTTATGATTGGTTTCGAACTCGTCGCAAACGATAACGATAATTGATAAGCAATACATAAGTAACTTCGAAAAGTCAGAGGTATGTGCCTTAGGTTTTAAACTTCCGGACATTCTTTTTGGCATACCATTTCATTCCCAACTCGAATGTCGTGCACCTTTGCATAGTAACATTCTAGAACATTGTATATAAATTTGTTACAAAACTTTTATAACGTTATCCTGAATAAGAATTATTTATTCATGGAGTCCAATTGTAGATATGCTGATGTGTAAAAAATGTATCAGCGTCAGTTAAACCCAATTCCAATTTACTGTGATATTCTGTATCGCTTTACGACAAATCTGCCATGTCAAATTCAAAACGTAAAAGACACACAGTTAATGCTTTTCTTCTATCTTCGCATTGACGCATTTATTTTTCTTTTATTTTAATAGAGTAGCAAAGCAAAGCATTCGGTCGGAGCAGTTAAACTAGGAACGGTCTTGAACTACCAACACATTTTTTATCATTTGGTACAAATAGGCAGAGTACATATTTTTACACTTCATTATTAACAAGGAACCGCAAATACACTACATAAGACAAAATATTCAACATATTAGTAGTTTATGTCTAAACCATCTAAAATAAGGCCGTTATATTAAGTAATATCGTAATAGTATATGATTAATTCATATCAAATGACGAAATTTAAACACATTTAGCAATAATATAGCATGGGGTCACGTCTTGAAATATTTTATTTTTTTACGTTAAATGTGACGTTGCAGTGCCGCTTTGATATAAAGATTATAGATAAATCGCACATGATGTCACAAAAAAACATATTACATATTTTAAATTATACGAACAGGCGACATGTTCGTGTCACTAGAGTTCACCAGTTCGTTCCTCAGTTTTAAATGTCCCTCTAAATATAGGAGTATCATGTTGATTATGCGTAGGTAGGTTTTAACTGAGGCCAACCATGTTGAATGTACATTATAATATTTAGTTTCAAACATAACAAAGAGGAAATTCACTTGTTTGTCGGATACGCATGTTAAATAGGTATCATTTACATTCATAAAGCTGTTACAAATAAAAAATTATGTTTATTAGCATCAGAATATTTGTTCGAAGGAGGAATTCAATTAGCGTCTCTTTATATGGAGTTATCGAAAGGAGCGTAAGTGGTGTGGCCCGATTTGGCGCCACGTGTTCCCCGGTACCTACGCGGGCACCGGACGAGCTCATTTAGGTCATTAGCCGCACGCGTCACCGGCCCTCATCAGACACTGCGTCACCACTCGCTACCCGACACACCTGTGACATCCGTGATTCTACACAGAGTATGGGACCACACCACGAACTATACCTGCAGTATAACATATACCTACCACTAAAGCAACACCCCCTACCACACATTATCAGGATTTACGCATGTTAATGAATGTAAATGAATCGATTTTTAAACAAAGCTATGCCAATTACGAATTAAATGTCTTGTATGTTGCAAACTTTTAATTAAATTCCTCTTAACAGGATATTATATATAAATGATGTTTTAGCAAGATTTATGTATTTGTATGTTTTCGCAGTGTAAAATCACAATGAGCAATTAATGGCATTTTCACACAAGCATGTAACTACCTTTTCATAAATTTTATTATTTTAATATAGATAGTCGATAAAGAAAATATATTGAAGAATTGTTTGTAAACGCGTCAGTAGATGTTTTGTTTATAATACCTACCATTTTAAACAAAATTATAGAGCAAAGTTATACATGACGACACTACATTTAGTACAAAAAATCTCGTATCCTCGATTGTCCGAAAATACATAATATATTATGTAGGTCGTTCAACGCTTTTTTATAGTGGAAGATATTTTGCTTCGTGTTTTTATACAGAACCTGCAACATTTGATATGAAATGATACCACTAGCATTTCGATGCTGTTTGAGGTTTGTCTATCACTATGTGTGTTAAGATTCTTACATTATATGAAATAAAGTACGTAATAAAAAAATAAATTTATCTAATTGTAAGTAATAAAAAAATGCAACGCACAATCTATCTTATGATTGAATGGTAATAAAACTTGAAGAATATCGTATCGTTTCGAAATTAACCATAAAGTGAGCTTTATGCCATCATGAAAATAATAAATCCCAAATAGTTTTATTTTAAAGCTTATTCAGCCTCACTATCCTAGAAATACGTGTAAACTGTAAAATTGTATCAGCAAAGTCCTTCCACGCCAGAAGAGCAGTTTCAGGGAACATTTCCCCGATTTAAATTAAGTAGCAAAAGCTGCAAAACATGTTGATTGCATAGAGCGCAACAAAATTATTTTTGTAATGATAAAAATAACCTTTTTTAAAAAAGAATAACGTTATACCTCGCATTATTAATATAGGTACGTATTGTCACGACCTTAACCCAAATAATTGTTCGGCGTTGGCAATACTTTCAAATTTTAGTATAGTGTTCGCCTTAACATAACTAACTAAGCACAACTTCTGTATCTGGATGTAAAACAAATATTTCTTTTTAACGATAAAATAAATGGTTCTTCTGTGCTTTATTTATGTAAGTGTCTGTGTTATGTATTTTATCACCTTGTTTTGGTAGAGGCACATTGATGTAATGAGCTTAGTGAAATGTATAATGCAGGATATTAAGAATGTTGTAATGCCTAGATTACACGTCTGAGTTACGTAACCCAAGTATTTGAAGGACACGGCAAGTGCGCGTGTTCAACAACCGAGGTTATTATACTGCGGGGCACTTTAAAAATCTCCATGAATTTTCTGGAGGATGTTTTTGGAATAACAAGCAATATTATTTAAAAAATGTTACATATCAAGCAGGGCAGTTTACATAATAAAACCATAAGGTGTATGATAATAATTTTATGTATCAAACCTTAATATATACTAGCCGCATTTAAATTTACGTTAGACTAGTGTGTATTTTTTTTTAAATAACTCATAATCTCTTCAATAATATTTTCGTACTTTAAGTTTTAACCCGTCAATTATACTTACCTACAATAATGGTGGAATTAAAGTGGTTTTGAAGCCTTATTTTGTTTTTATATAAGCGCAAAGTGAGCGTAATGTATTATATATCCCCGCATATAGGGGTTGTTACAAGTTTAAGGTGTGTATATATGTAACTGTATGTTTATCTGTGGTCTCGTAGCTTCCAAACGAATGGACAGATTTTAAAGCTGTTTTTTTTTCAATTCTGACGTGATCGGAATGGGTCTTGGTTATAATTTATGAAGATCCGTTCAGGCGTTTGAAGATCATCAGTCCATTCTCTATTTTTACAGCTCTGATGGATTTTAAATTTAGTATACTATTACTTCGGT
This sequence comes from Manduca sexta, assembly GCF_014839805.1. Taxonomy (NCBI): domain Eukaryota; kingdom Metazoa; phylum Arthropoda; class Insecta; order Lepidoptera; family Sphingidae; genus Manduca; species Manduca sexta. The sequence goes on from NC_051131.1 coordinate 6,208,609, forward strand.
GGTATTTCTAAGACATTCAGACATGGCAAGCATGATCTGATGATGCAGCATTAAATAGTCTATGGGATACTCAAACAGTCACTTACAGCAGATATAGCGTGTTTGGGTTTTAAAGAGTGGTGGCGTATATTACGTGGAGAAAATAGTAGAGACAACTTAATTAAAAAAATTGAATCACAATGAAATTAAAAATTTAAATAATGCGTGACACTAAATAGCCTAACCGCAAAACAAATATTTATATCCCCTCGGTCCGAGTTTCGGCCCCCGACATGATAACTATTGGATCAAAATATTAGATATAAGATAAGATAATAAAGTTAAAGGACCAACAAACACATTTTATTTATTTTCTCTTCAGAATTTTTTGTTTGTGTCGGGAGTTATTTATTTTTTTGCATAATAGGCATTTTATATTGTGGTGTTTTTATGATCTGTTTTATCTTCCTGAGATAGTTATATTTTTCCTATTGTGTGGTTTCAATTGAAGAAATACAACCCAACTGCTCAAGATTTGCTCTACAAATCCACGGGTTTTCATAATAAAGTTTTGCAGAATTGTTACGTATTGAAGCATTTTAAAACATTATGCAGCTGTATATTTTATATAAGATTCCCAAATGGCTTGCAGAAGAGAAAACCTCGCTTGCTTATGTAGTATACGAAAGAAAAAATGTGAATAAATATCAATGTAGTACTATTCAACGAATTTTAAAGTTTCGACACGTATGTATATTGTATGATGTGGAAAGTGACGCAATCTATAGCCTTGCGTGTGAAGCGCCCTATTTCTGAACAACGCTCAGACCATAATATGAAGCTTCATATAAAGCATATAAGTTCTTATGCACTTAAAGTTAATTTTGAAAAAAAAAATGTCATATGTGAAAAATAAATGTTAAAAATAATATGTCTTTAGGGCTTAGGAACCTTACCATATTATAATAAACAGCTAGCAGTTTTAGGCGTTGAATGATTATTGTTAAATTATTATAAAAGAAAAAATTTACCTGTGTAAATAAATATTTTGCATATTGGTCGTTTTTTCCATTCTTAAAAAGATACGAAACTTGAATAAAAAAAAAAGTATTGTATAGCCGAACAAAACTTCAGCTAGTTTTACTTCAACTTCTTTTTTTCGACAGACGTAGGCATGACAATAGCTCATTGATGTTATCAAAAATAAGACAAATGGCTGGGTGGACATACACTTAATCAAATTTAGTATCAAAATCAGTATGCGTGGCTTGTGTACGCTCTATAATCTTAATGTTGTAGAACCTGTTTTACTTGTAAGATTGTACGCAACATTTTTTGTACTCGCTACATAATCACCACTTCATGAATGATAATCGGTTTCAAACCGATTCCATTTATGAATCCTCATACAGATATTTCACTCAATTTAATTTTGTTTATTTTCAGACAAAATGCCATATAATGTATTGTCATAATATTTAAATGATGAATTTTAGAAAGTACAACCTGACCATTCATGCAGTATGGAGATTTTCATATAATCATGAAAATTCTTGTTACTTTATGTTTATTTAGAGATTTCTTGATAAAACGAAATGTAATTCTTTTATAACGTGTGGCTTTTCGACAAGGATAAAAACAACTTTTTTTGTGTTTCTGGAAACCATAAATGTAAGTAATAGAAACTTGTAAATGTATTCAGATGATTAGGTTGTCATTCTCGTTGAGTGAAACTAAAGGCTAAACTAAACTAAACTGAAACTAGTTCTTGATGAATTCCATGACCAAGCCTGACACAATTGTTCATCAAACTGGGGTCATTCGCACCGTTTTCCTGTGTGTAATTGCCAATCGAGAACCTTCCTTAATGTATTTGTCCTAAGTATGTATGATAATAAAAAAACTCCAATGGCCTATCAACTATAGTGTGACCAAATTTAATTTTTTCTATAAGTAATCAGCACCGATAAATATCAGAATTTGTTTACGCCTACATGAATTTATAGAACACGTCAATTATACATCCATTATTTATGTGGCGAGTATATGATGATAAGTAAATAAAAGTGACTAGCAAAAGAGGTGTTCGTTACAAAACATATTATGCCGACCCGATAACTTAAGCGTCATGTGTAAAGTAACATCAGATCAAACCATGTGGTGAATAAATTTTGATTATATAATAGAGTTATAACATTTTGGACATGTTCGATGAATATTATACATTTTTCAATCTTGCAACACCGATGCCTACAATTTATTGAGACAATAAATTCTTGCAAAAAAAATAAGACATGTTTTATCAATCCCATCAATCGGTATACTGTAGGAAGATAAAATTGGCACGTATATTTATATCATTTGTAAAACAGGATACTTACAAGGATGGCCAATACTTCCCCCTTCCGCTATGTATTCTGAATATTGATTCATTTTTACGAAACATTGATTCGGCTCTTTAGAGACAGAACAGATTAGGTTCGGTACGTGTATAATGCAGCGCACTTGCACTTACAGTACTTTAAGGTAATATTACATTTTCGGTCTTTTATAAATTGAATAGAGTTGTTGATTGCATACTAGCGCTTATTCAAGTTGTCGCAAAAAGTGCGCCCGACTGTGCATTGACACGATTATTCGGATATTTATATTAGATCGTGCAGTCCTCTAAAAATAAATTGTTTGGTATTTTTTACTTTGTATAAATACAATAAAGCCGAAATAGATTTTTAGGGTTCCATACTTCAAAAGGAATCTTTATAGACTTACTTTGTCGCTTGTCTTTCTGTATGTCAAGACTCTTGCTCACAGGAAAGCATAGAGGAATTGATAGATATTTTGATATCGAGATACAAATAACTCGATCTTATTCGGTATTTGTTCGACATTTACTCGAAGTTCGTACGCGAGATATACACTATCCTTACCTGCTGTGAGAAATAGAACTTCTTTAATATGATATATTATGTTCATGGAACGTACCTGGGTAGCAATGGTAGAACTACTTAGATAATATACGAAATTTGTATTTTGTAAGCTGGGTACATACATAATTATGTTGATATCACACAATACATGGAATTCCCTATTTATGACATTTTATTATGATTTGTAATATTAATAAATGACTATAAAAATTTGTCATGGGAGTAATTTAAATTGCTTATGCATGCAATATTACGCCTGTTTCTACGATACCTATAAGTAAATAGCAGAACGAGGTACAATAATATATTGCGAAGTAAAGGTAAAAAAAATACCGTGAAAACTCGGAGAGGCGACCGCGGATATAAAATGACACCGCGTCCTTACGTAAACGATTGGCTTGCGTAGGTTTTTCGGAAACACTTGATTCATCGATGGACGGTAGCTTTAAATGATTCACGTGTAATGCCTCCTTCCGTTCTGTGTTGTTCCCTTATATTGTTAACTTAATGGAATTGATTCATATTACATTATTATGATAATTTATATTATGGTTATTTTTCTCAAAAATATACATCAAGTCAACCGTGTCTATTCTATTGATATCCGACTCACGTAAATTATTTTTGGAAGCAAATATTTAAAAAAGTTCGCGTAATTTGGTTTCATATTAATATATATTTCCTAAAGCGAGCTAAGCTCATAGTTTACTCATTTGACGTTAGTGTTCATATGCTAATATTTAATGGATAATTGTTTTCACGGGCGTAGCAAAAAAATTAAAAATATATTATACATACCTTCGTAGGTTTATTTGAATTTGAGTTTATGTAAGTATTTACGTCAGTGTGCAGCACAATAAAATAATTGTATGAACACATTTTCCTTCTTTATATAAAGTAAATCTGTGCTCTGGGTTTATGAAATTAAGATTCAGTTATTTCACGGAAAAATAAAAGTGCCTATCTGAGTCGATCAACAGGCAGGTAGCGTTCAACTATCAAATATATAATATTATTCATTGTGATTTAAAAGCCGTTTTTGCACCCGTTTATAGACAATAAAAGGCTTCCTTAACTCCTTTCCACTTATAAAGTTCGTTATGCATTTATTGTTAGAAAATCTCGTATTTACTTATACGTAGATGATAATATAGCATTCATCATAATAATATTTGTATGTGATCAATTTTGAGGACTGAAGAGGACATTCACACCAATTTCATTAGCATGACACCTAGTAAAATCGTTTAATAGGCACCTTGGCCCTGTTTGGTGACCGTAACGTTTATCCTCAAACCATGGTGTGTTCCTTACCTTCCGCTTTGGCCACACTTGGTTTGTTAGTTTGTATTCGCGAGCACAGATTTCCGCTTGCCGATATTATTAACATTTGACCCCGAATTGTACGAGACTCAAAAGCACGTTTCGTACATACTCGTACATTGAATTTAATGGCTATTTGAATCGGATACGAATGTACATTTCTTGATATCAAATTAGACTTATAAGATATACTTGTCCTAATATTATTGCGTTTAGATATGTTTATTAAGTATACGGGAGGAAAATTTGTAATAACCTTGCCGAATTTGGAATAACCAAATTGTATAAATGATGTCTGGGTTCGGTTAAAAAGGATAAATCTTGTCGTAACTCATAGTTAATTGTACAATTCTAATTTATTTTAGTTCTTTTTAAAGATATATGAATTTATGTACTAAGGTATGTACTTAGAATAGTCATGTCCTCTACAGGGTAGGAGAATAATGCGATAATACATACAATCCGATACAAATTGGTTTCTAATCCGTGAAGCTTTTGTGTGAGGGTACAGTGACAGTAAATTCGTCCGGTCAGGTGCCAAACACAAGGTTACTTTACAAGGCCTTCATACATCTTAGTACCTACTAATGACAAGAGTTAAAGGGAATATTAATGTTAATAGAAATTATTAATATAAATTATAGATTTTAACGCCCTCTTATACTGAATATCTTTGTATTTAAAAATGTACTGTATGTATTATCTAATAAAAATACGTAAATAAATAGATAAATTTTAACAGGGGCAAATATGTTAAGTAAAAATGCATATTTTGAATTAAATTAAATTAAATAATTCTCTTATAATTTTATCATTTCATATGAAGATTATCAAGTTTCGTTTTAAGTTTATTAACTATGTATAGGTACTTAATTTTGTTTTTATGTAGATACTTTCATAATACGGCAGTGTCCACGACGTCCAGTAATGTGATCGTGAATGGGCAAGGTGGCATTCTTGCACGACCGTTTCCTGTGAACTAACGGCTCATTGTAAAACATTTGTCTATTTGTTTATGTCCAATAGTTCTTGACATGTTAATAAACAGCACTAGTATAAAATTAACATCATATTATGCAGATAAAAATATAACATGCACCTAATGAGTTGACAGAAAAGTGGCAGGACAAAGTCAATACAGGTAACCGGGTATTTAAATAAAACATTATTTCTTACGTGCTAATTTTGCAACGCAATGTTTACGATAAATAACATATTGTCATTGTTTATTTATGTAACATAAGAAACTATAACAAAACAACACATCGCGAAACTAATTACCTAGTCGCAAAATTTAACTTCTTTTTTTTAAGTCTGTTTTTGTTTATGATTTTATACAACAATGTTATTTGTCTCATGCAAGTATGTCACCTAGCGCGGTTAAAACATAAACAACTATAACAAAATACGCACGAGATGAGCTGGCAAGCACCAGCTGTACTAACTCACGCCTCTTGCGAATCCAAACGTTATCTGCGTCATTAAACTTTTCTGAATTAACAACACATCTATTAATCAGCCTAGCTTCCGTCGAAGGAAAATGGCGCCTGAAGTTATCTATTCAGCATTATTTTTTTATGTTAATGTTGACAATATTTAAATTATTTACACAAAACATATACGTTTAAAAATATTACTAAATTTCAACGTCGTGCCTCATATCACTCGGCGATTGTCAATTAGTATTCATATTTTAGTCTATTTCTTTAGTACATTAATATTAAAATGTATTGTTTAGTAAGTTAAAGCATATTAGCAAAAAAATAAATATATTTAAAGTATTGTATTTTGGAACTGGTAACATAAGGTTATGACTTCGGTCACGTGGATCTGTTGTGTGACAAATAGTGTGTAACTTAATGAAGATATACTAAACGAATCTGGAAAGTGCTACTGGTCTTACAGGAAAGAAATAAGAATTGGGGCAGGGTGCTTATTCAGACTTGTAGATATAGTCCTGGTTGGACTCGCGTAATTAAGTCTCGCCTTACAAACCTGACTAGCGTAACACTACCATTTTTAAAGATAGCAAAATTCATTAAAACACCTCCAGTATGTAACTGGTAACAAATCTTCCTTTTTATTTACATAATTATTGTCATGTAAACAATATACTCTATTTCGTATACTATTTTGAGAATCAATAATTGTGAGCGCAGTCTTGCTAAAAAATAGAAAAGTATTTAAAAATATTTAGATATTTGTGTGTTTGATTTCGTGTAAGCAAATAAATTACACTTTTTTCTATTACGTTATCATAAGGGGTATGAAATTAAATTTAAATTATAAAAAAATACGATGAAGATTATTCGTGTCTGTACAAAAGTAAACTCAGGGTGTAGGTAATCTATTAGATGGTGTTAAGCATATTTGACGTGGATATTAGTCGCCGCACACGACTAGCAGTATAGTAAACATTGGAAAAGTACGGTAGAGTAACGATAGACGGTCAATGCAACCGTTCTCGCCTTTGTTCCTTGTCCCCTAACTTGATAACATTTCACTGTCGAGGGTTGGCATCATCATATAAAAATAAAATAACATAACGATCCCAAAAAATAACTCGTCTGACGGTAGAGTAATAGATGTGGTTTAGCGAAATTGTGAATAAAATATTGTTTAGAGATATAAACGTGCTACTATGTAACTTAACAGTTTATTTTTTTAGTTTATTATTCATTTTGGGTAGGTAAGTACTAAATGTTATTTCCAGAAAATTTGCTCATAGAATCTGCTGATAAGTGCAGTCTGCAAGCAGTGGCCTCGAGACATGGCGAGCATTGAACAGAGCGCATTAAAGCCACGCGCCGTCTGTGCATATTGCTTTGCATAGTGCATACCCTGCAACTCCTAGTAATATCTCAGTTGCTGTGACCCTGACCTGACCTATGTTATACGGTATTCAAGGGTAAAATAAACACCATTTGTCAAATGTTACACTTTTCTTAAAATCAATCCATAAAATTCTTTTGAGAACATAATATACCTACGTATGTACCATATATATTGCTTTTAGTCAGATGTGACCGTTTAGAATGTGATAATACAAATTTTACTATCTCGCTTATTATAAATTTTTATAAGCGCAATATCTCTCTCATTATACGTGAATTAATAAATTATTAATACTTACGTATCTAAAGAAAGCTTATGCGCTCATTTTTAAGCGCGCACGGAGAAATAAGATTTGGTATAATGAAAGTTTATAGAACAGAAAAATAAACATACCTACATTACAAATATATTAAATTTGACGGTCGTATTTCGACCACTCGACGACTGCTAGTAAAATTAAACTCCACATAATGATATTATGAAATAATATTATTTGTTTTATCACAATTTCTACAAGTACTTATAACGTGAAATAAATGTACCTAGGTACCTAAATTAGAGAAATTGTTTTTTTTTATATTCTCTGATACCTACCTATTTTTAGCAAATATTTATTTACTATTATAACTATATATTATATGTATACTATATTTAAACAAAGTGAGGAGGTACATAATTCCATTCACATTCCCAGATGTACATACTTTATATATTTTGTGAATTATATTTTCATTTCCGCATTGCATAGGTATAATTTGTTATATAATTTTAACATCTTTTAGTGTCATTAGTTTAACGGCACGGCGCGGCGGTGTATTTGGCCGTTTGTCGTGAACTTCAGAATTCGAATCCCGGGTAGCGCAAGAAAAATCTTGGTTTGGTTATGTTTACACATGTCCGTGTCCAAGATTTCCCTTCAGTCTTCTAATAGCTTTCAAAATTTACCAGGGTGACATGTTGCAGGGATGGCTATATATGTATAAATAATTAAATAATCACAGAAGTATTCTCTTCCCCCCAAAAACAAACGCATAATCCTGGCTGTCAAAAGTTTGTCGCTTAAACATTTTTATAAAATCTTTTTTATTAAATAAAAATTGATAGATCTTCAGTCGTGTAGTTCAATGTCTAATTCTAACATTGGTCCAAATGCTCTCACGAAGTAGCTACATTACTGAGAGATATATGAGTCCGCCATGTTTTATTCATCGATCAATATTTTTTAACTCGTTGGATAGAAAAAAACCCTGAATAGTATATATGACACCATGATAAAAGATTCCCGTAGACGACCATAAAATATTATTTCAATATAAACGTCTAAAGTAGTGAAATATTTTGTTTCATAAACTTACAAAAGCTTCATCACGCTGCACGAATGTAAAAGAGGGTAAATAGTATTTATACATGAATGGTCCAATGCGGCTGCTACTTACTGATTCTCAGAAATCCTATATAAAATGACAGCTTTGTCTTTCGTGGGATCATTGAGTTCGTTAGAGGTCAAGCCTCGGAAGATGGGGCAGCAACCTGTAGAACAATGCATGTTCATAGTGAGTGAGCTGCGATCATTTTCCATCAGTTGGCCCCGTGTATTGGTAACGACTTATAATTAAAAAGTTATGTAATTAATTCATAAATGCCATAACTCACATCTTCATTATATCTCTTTTTACTGAAATAGATTCGAGTATCTAATATATTACCTACAAACAATTTTAAAAACGTCATAGGTATATAATGACTACACATCGGATTATATGCACTATCAAAATGCCGTAATATGCATCAAAAAACGGGCGAAATATGCACAATCAAAAAAACATTTATTATAAGAATTTACGTTTCTTTTCACCTTATATTATATGGTATACGTATATTAATTTAAGTTACATTTATTTAAATATAAATTGTTATTAGTTTGTAGGAGTAATGTTAAGTTTGGCAGTCGCTGTTTATATTCTTGTACTGGCGATGGTGCTTTAAAAAAACTTTTTTTGTAAATGAAATCAATTTATTGACTATCCCTAACTCGTGTATGATCTCATTCGTATCTCGACGTAATCCGTGGGCTAGAAAGGTGATGCCAAGCAATTTTGGGTAGAATACTTTCAGAGCTTGACCAGCTTTCATCATATGAGGCGCGCCGTCAGAAACCAAAACACAATTTTATCATCCATAGAAGGATAGGAAAATAATTATCTAATGGAATCATTTATGAACCAGGCGATAGTTGAATGGTATGTTTTTGTGTCTACGGCTGATACAACATGCCTAACATGTATAACTACTGAAATAAGTACTGCCAATGAAAAAGTATCAAACTTTGCAAAAACGCTATAAAAATAGAATGATTCCATAGGTTTAGGTATTTTGTAAGGCATGCCACGTATTTCCAGTAGTGTCTACGCTCCTATTTTTCTTCTATAACAGGGTCGTAAGAAGACCCCATGATACTAATTTAATTCGAATGCGATTAGTTACTGTCAGTTACTTACGAACATAAATGATAAAATATTAATCTTTATAATTAATACAAATAAGCAAATACTTACCCAGTAGTTGTAAAACCGGTGCCTAAATAGATTTTAATTACTAGTTCAAATGAATTTGTTTTTTTTTCTTTAACTTATCGTAAAAATTTTATACTTAGATATTTTATGATTTAAGTATTTGATTTATGTATGAACATGTTAATCTTTGGTCTGCCTACTGCTTCGATTCAAAAAAATCTTCAACTAATAGCGTGTTACATTATTCCTAGTTGCTATATTTATTTTAATCCCGTGAACAGATTTAAATGCGGGCGGAGCGGGAAGAAAAATAGTTTATAGTAGACTCTATAAGATGAAAACGTTATTACAAGGTACCTATACTAGCGAGTGTGTAAATTAAAAAGCGATTTGTATCTTATTATAAGTAAAAAAAAAAACATTACACACTAATTGCTACTAATGTTATAATCTGCGTGGTTACGCTACAATATTCGTCAGTAAATTAGGAGACAGTTGGCTAGAGAATAGTGAACACAAAACGCCAAGCACCCAGCTGGAACCGAACGTCACGTTTGTTTGCTATTCAGTCGGGTGTACTTCGTCTTTCTTCCCTCTACGTCATGCGCCGAGGACGCCTTACGTCATAGTCCTGGATTGTTTTTCAAACATCATTTTCCAACAGCCATACAATATGTAGTAATTTAAATTAGTATTATATGAGTAATTTAAATTGACCACATAAACTTACGTCAAAAATATTTCCCATTATTGCTCACAATGATAGATACCTACTTTAACATGAATAACACATTGAATTGAAAATTTACAAATCACTATTTAAATTGATGAACAAATAGTCTTGTTGAAAAAATATTTGAAATTTGCTTATAACCGAGATATAGAGTAGGTTATTCTTTCTTACTTGTTTTAAGAATAATATATAAGTACGTCATTTAGATGGAATGTAGAGATATTATACTATTCTCCGTATCCGGCGTCCATAGAAAAATATTTGGTATTTTTATTGGTAGTTCATTTACCTTCAAAACTGAACCCAACGCAAGTGCCTCTTCATGTGTCCAATCAATAAATGCAGTTTACTTATTATGGAAAACGAAGGCGCTAGGAAAACTCAGCGGTGAGTGCGGCGCGCGGGTTGCGGGGGTGCGCACGTCACGGTAAACCCGAGGTCTCTATAAAACCGTAGGCGTCCCTCCCACTGATATCATTCGCAGGCAAGCAGCAGTCGTTAGCTCACGCGCGTTTGCTTGTTGTCCGCATTGTACCTACTCAGTCGCTATCGCTCACTAGTGTCCGTGTCTTGTATATATACACGCACCCAACACTCGTACGCAATGACCGTCACCAGCAAGATGAATAGTGTTTCTCGCCAATCGGTGTTTAGCCGTCTCGGACCCGGAGGGCTTCTTTACGCCGCAAATAAAATATTAGCGGTACGTCATCTCGATGTGCAGTGATTTTAAAATAATGTGAAAGTGAAAACTAATTTTAGTGACTATTCGTGTTTGACGTGGTGTTTAAACGGATATTTTTCGTTGTTCTCAGGTCGCTGTGCCTAGCAAAGAGGAAGAACGTTGGCGTTCCAAGGATGAAGGTGCTCTGTTTAAACGGTGGCGCCGCACCCCAGCACCTGTGGATTCGACCCCTAATACCGCGACATCCACACCTTCAGCACAGCCCTCAGAGTTGTTAAAGTTCCTAGCTATTGTAAGTACCGATAATTATATGACACATTTTATTTACCAGTTCTTAAGTCATCCACAGTCCACACTGTTAAAGTATATAATGTTCAATTAGATCGTGAATGTTTGCTCCTATGAGCGTGTTTGAGTCAATAGACGTAACAATATTTTACCAAATTTACTTAATAATGTAAGGAGCTAGTCTATATTATTATTTTATTAGTAAGTGTATTTGTCGCGAACTCTTTATTAAGGGAACTCCATAAGTATATTCATAGTTAAGTAATTTGTGGTTAAAATTTTTTTTCTTTTGTTATAGAATGCATTGGAGTTATCAGCACCTGCATCAGATGCTTTGCTTAAATCGCGCTCATCAGAATGGTTCCAGCTAGCGGGACACCCAGGTTCATTGGCTCCCGCTGGGCCCGGCACCGTGTGGAAACGTCGCGCGGCGGGAGACCACCCTTCACATAATCCTGAACGAGATACATATGAAGCGCTTGCAGCCTGTCCTCACATGCGGGGTGTCATTCCTCGTTATTACCGAGAATTAGAATACGGTGGCGAACGTTTCATCGAGTTGCAAGATCTTCTTCACGGTTTCCGGGATCCCCATGTGATGGATATTAAAATGGGAACTCGTACGTTTCTGGAAGACGAAGTCAGTAATGCTCATGCACGCGGTGATCTCTACGAGAAGATGGTTCGTCTTGACCCAAACGCGCCCACGGAGACAGAGCATTTAGCACGTGCCGTTACTAAATTGCGGTACATGCAGTTCCGTGAAGAGCGTTCATCGTCAGCCGAACAAGGTTTTCGCATCGAGGCCGTCAAGCTGCCGGGCCAGCCGCCACTTACCGACTTGCAAAACGTGCGGGAACCCCATCAGCTTGCCGCTACGGTAGCACGGTTCTTGGGCAAAGATGAACGCGCCAGGCGCGCGATCGCTGCTCGTCTTCGTGAGATCAGGGACCAGTTTGAACGATCTGATTTCTTTAAGACGCATGAAATCGTAGGCAGCAGTATATTCATTATCTACGACGACGAGCGCGTCGGGGCCTGGTTGATAGATTTCGCCAAAACTCGTCGAATTCCCGGGGGTGCATATGTGAATCATCGTGCACCTTGGCAGCAAGGGAACCACGAAGAGGGCTTCTTGTACGGCTTAGATAGATTAATTCATACAATAGAGACTGCAAAATTACCAGCACAGGGAGAAGAGGCTGCAACGGAGCCTGACGTTTTACGTTGAACACAATGGCGAGAGGACCCTGGACTCGCCCCACGGTCTTTGTCACCGTCTGACCGGCCTTTGCGCCCAGTGCCGCTCTTGTTGCGTCCGAGACGACGCATGGAGGTGTACACAATAACGTATTTGTGCATGTGAGAGAATCGCGACTCACCGCTTAATGTTTGATCTAGTCTTTAATTTTATATAATTGTCGTTAATAAAATATAATTAAAATGGAATTTAACTTGTACCTACTTGTTTTATTTTATTACCATCAAAATTTGGTATCATAGATTTTTTAATATAAAGCATCAGAGTTCTATATTAGTATAATATTGTTTTTAAGGATCATCCAAAAAAAAACGAAATGTAATATATTTTTTTTTACTATGAAAAGCTATTGTGATCTCTTTGGAATCAAAAATATTAATTTTCATTATATAATTGTTGAGTGAAATAATTGTAAAACCAAAATGAAACAAAATATATCACTATTAAAGTATATTAATTAATAACATTTAAGTGCAATTAATTATAGTTGATTACACACAACATAAAGTTCAACATAAAAGTATCGAAAACTAAACAAACTAACATGTCTATAAGAATGTCAAATATTTGTATGTTACAATTGTTATATTATTAAAGACTACAGTAAACTAAATGTAAGGTTTACTCATAATAGTAAGGTTTTAAACAGATATTCAAAAATGGCATTAAATGGAAGTAAATTAGTAAATAGTGCAGGTAAGTTTATAAAAACTCAAAATATATGTCATATTTAAATCAGATTATTTCATGTCATAAAATGATTTTAGAATAAATTATGTCTCAACCATGGATAAATTTTTCTTTGCCTTTACTACTCTACAGTTGTTTACTTTAGTGGCAAACCGTAAAGAGTTCAGAGTCTCACTGAAACATTCATCAAATTGGTTGATATTGACCAACATGAGGGTTTTAGAGTTGCCACCAAGACTAGGCATCAGTAAGTGAGTCAGCTTAGAGTTTCTGTAAGGGATATGTGACTGGTTAGTTTGCAAGGATAATATAACCTTGGACAATTCTGATAAAGACCTGTTAATATGTTTGGTCTCATCCATTCTTTGGGTAGTTTTACCACTCTCTGAGCCAGCCAGATCAACTAAATTCAAGTTACTAGTATACCTTTCTTTGCGCTTCTCATTGATGGCAGATATTTTAATTTGTGCCACTGAATGTGAACGTGAACTACGCTCATTGTTTAATGTGGCAGCAGTTTGTCTATTACGTTGGGCAAATATCATCAGCCTGATGAAGTCATGCGAGCTCTTGACCTCCTCTTCCTTTAGATTAGATACATACACATCAATACCTTTAGAGTTAACCATTTTGATTTCATGACTCTCTTGGTCCTTGCTTGAATTTAGTAAGTCATAAATCACTTCATTGTAAATTTCTAAGAATGACGCTTTGATTGTGAGTTCCCAACCCATCCTCTTTAAGTCTTCCATACATGTAAAAATCATATTGAAGGCACGAGGGATGATGCCATATTGTTCTGTTCCACATCCACCTTCCATGGTGTAGGTTTTACCCGATCCAGTCTGGCCGTATGCAAAGATACACACATTGTATCCATCCAAAGCTGATTGCACCATGGCCGACACCTCTGTGAACACATCTTCTTGAGATGCATGTGGAGTAAATATACCATCAAAAGTAAATGATTGTGGTTTGCACTTTCTAGCAGAATTGAGCAATTCAATTTTTTCAACCTCTATTGAACATGCATCAAGAACGTTCAAGTTGAACAGTGGCTTTGTTAATTCTGATTCAAGAGGTGGCCGAATCCGACAATACACACGAATGTTTCCTTTCAAATCTTGAATTGTATTTCTCAAGTCTCTTTGTTCTTTGTACATTGATGCTAAAATATTTTGTAATGCTTCCGAATCACTTTTATACTTTGTGATAGATTCTTGTGCCTCTTTATAATCCAGTTTTAGTTTGTCATATTCAATTGATATCTTTTTAAGTTGTTCGGTAAGAACTCTTAATGCTTCCGTCTCTTCTTTAAGACTGTTATGGCGTCTAGTCAATGCGTCAAATTCTGCTTGTATTATATCCAATTCTGTAGATTTCTGTCTGAGACTGGTAGTCACATCATCTAATAATTTCGTTTTTCGCTGTAAATCTTCATTTTCAAGTTTTTGGATTTCAAAGTCAACTTTTATTTTTTCATATTCTGTAACTTTAGTTCTTAAATCATTAAGAGAGTTGAGTAGCTTATCTTTGAGGATATCCCTTTCACTAGTGCAGCTTTGCACAGTCTCTTTAATCTTCTCGTAATCATCGGACACCTCAACATGTTTCTCTTTTAAATCAGTAAAGTCGCTCTTCATAGCCTTGTGTTTTTCAAGTAAATCATTAAACCTTGCTTTGTAATCATAGGGAGGAATTTTTGGAGCCGGAGCCTTTTTTTCAACTTTGGTGACTTTTGGTGCTATAGAAGATGATGGAGCTGTTGCTGCTCTCTTTAGTCGAGGGGCTGCAACCCCTGTTGTTGCAGTGGTTGATCCCCCACGCATAGGTCTTGTATGATTAATGAGTAAATTCTTTTTGTCAGCATCACTGAGACCATTTGCTAATGTTCTTCCCAATGGTCGATTCAAAAGTCCCGGTCTGTTTTCTTTTGAAAGTGTTGTGGGCAATTTAGGTATCCTAGACATCTGAAACACCAAGATACATTTTGGTCAATACATAGAGATAAAGTTTGAGTCGTTTTTCATACATAAATTACAAAAATAATTAGAGATAAAATATTAAAATTAATAGCTACCTTTTCAGTTTTCTTTAGGTTCTTTAGGAGAATAAGTTCTGGAATACGTTATATGCACAATATTATTATTCGTCCCTAGTCACAAAACGCTCCACACAGTCTACTTTGTAACAGAAAACATGTTTTCAGTTTCCAGACTTCCGAGTAGTCCCTTAGTTTCAGTTTGCATGTAAACGTCTGATTTGTATATTAACTTTTGCAAATAACATTTATTTTTTGGGAAAATAGATTTTACACAACTTTTCTTGCTCAATAAGATAACAAATATAATTCAAGCAACACAAAAGTTCCAGCAGTAATTTGTTTGAGAAGTTAGCAAACAAACGGAAACATAGAATTCAAAATTCAAAAATGATGCTTCAAATATTGCCAGAATAAAAAATCATTAGTGATGTACTACTTAGTAACGTCAAAGACTGAAGACCAACACGTCTATGATTTTATACACGTTCTTACATAATATATTTAGGTCTTAAATATAAATGACAGAGTACAATAATTTTAATCTAAATTGATTTACTATTGGTATATCAACTTAAATTGTAAAAATAAACTTTTCCATAAAAAAGTGAAAATAAAGACTGTTGTACACAATAATATTGTTTTATGATTAAATATTGAGATTTTTGATATTGATTTTTTTATATTATTAGAACTCGTAATGTTAAGACCAGGGGGATTTCACTCCGCAGTTAACAGATGTCAGTCATATTTAAATTTTGTTGTTTAGTCTAAAAGTTAGATGGGACTAGTTTGATAGGTATAACATAATGAACTCTTTACCTAAATGAGGTGGGATTTTAATGCCTCTGAAGCGCACTACATATGTAACGACGGATTTAAAATAATATTTACAATACATAATAATTACAAAATAAAACTAACATCAAAAGCAATTTTGTTAACAAAATTACGGTCATGCGAAATTTACTAAATCATTCCGTGATTTACAAGCTTATATTATTATGTGTCTGTTGTACTTTTGTTGTTATGACGGCTCATAATTTTATTTATTGTCAATACCACTAACAATAAATATAAATGTAACATGTAATGTGGTTCATTCGACAAAGTTTAGAAATCAAAATGTGGTTTATTGCATGATTTCATTAAGTAATAAATATACAAAATATAACTCAAAGAATTAAAATCATATTAATTACATAATAAATAGATTATTTCTTCTAGAAATACCCTCATACATATAAACTACTACTATACCTATATAATAAATCCATTGGGAGCTCCGTACGACACCAACGCTATCTATATAAAAAGTTATATACTTCCCATGGTTGCAAATTAACAGTATGTAAAGAGCCTAAATATTTATACAGGACATGTTCTATATGTGTGCTTATTCATTCATCCAAATCCGTTTAGCATTTTCTGTATTTACTCCTAAAATACAAACATAACATGAAGTAAAATAAGACTATGAACCTATACATAGATTGCCATCTATTGGCAAAAGAATTAATATTTCCATGGCCTGAATAAAAAATTGATTCTGGGAACTACCATGAACAGGAAATCTTTATTACGAGTTTGATATTGAAAACAAAATTTATTTTACAATTCCTACATGATTATTCAATTCGTTTAATTAATTTTAATTCGTTTACATAGTTAATTTATTTTATTATTTTCGTTTGGGTCGAACCTTTGATTTAGCGCCGACGTAATCCCCTTGCTTGCGCCAGACATCCATTTATTTTTGGGTTTAGGGACTGGATGGACATTTGTGGCTGAAATAAAATAAAGTAAATTTGATTGAAAACATAAATAAAATAATAACATTAAAATGATATAACGTGCATGTAAGGAAAAATATTATCATACATTAATCTAAGTATTACAAATAATAAGTAATTGCATTATTCAAATATATTTTGCGATATTTTTCGAGTTTGAAGTAATTAGATAACTGAGTACAGAAGAACTAATAATCTTGGGGTTGTTTTTAAATGAATGTTATGTTTAGTTTTTTTAGAATTGTCATTTTAAATATGACCCTAATATCGGAAAGCGATAAGCATTCGATAGTATTTAAACATGGAGATAAGTATACAATTTTAAGCGTAGGGCAGTTATACAGGCTCAAGTTGATTCGATAAAACTTGTTATATGTGTAGCATCGGCTTAAAATTCTTATTGTAATATTTTTTAGGGATGACATTCGTTACCACTATACTAAAACATATTTGTTACTGGCAACTCAACATAAACGTGTTTTCTTTGTAGGACGAGCATGTTCAGAAGTCAGATTCGTCTTGCATTCGTCATTCGAGTAAATAGAGCAAGTCTTTACGGTGATTGGTTACTTTTGAATGCGGTTGTATTATACTCCAATCATTGAGGAGAGTGGCCGTGTTTTAAAGACTTTGTGAGAAAACGAAAACCAAAATAAATCACATTAAATTGCCATTTCCCATATTTCGGTACGGAATGGTATACTGAGAATATTTTTAAAGTAAAAGGTCATAATAAGTGTTGTGTTTAATTGTGGAGTGAAATTTTTTTAGGAACCCATTTAATCGCTTATTCACTATACATATAGGCGAATTGGAATACATAAGAATAATAAAAACAAACTGCATTGTTAACCTGTTTATCACCATTGACGGATATCCATGTACAAATTGCGAGTACCGTAGTGGCGGTAAATTTGATTTTTCAAATAGTTTTCTCTTATCATGTAGTTATTGTTGTATCTAATATAAGTTATGGGTAGTCCTGAAGAAAACGTGGTCGCGTCTGAAAACGCTGAAGTTGAAACCGAAGGAACTGGGGACATTTCAGAAAATGAGATTCTTGATTCAACTGAATCGTCAGCGAATCTCAACGAGTCGGGCGGATTTTCATTATGCGATGCTAATACATCGAAAGAAGACGCCGCGGGAGCAAGTGCCTCAAAAAAATCAAAGAAGAAGTTCCGTCATGGGAAAAAAGGTCACCCGGCGAGTAAAGATAATGTAGACCGAAACGTAGTGCGAAGAGTACATTACACAGGAGGTACAAAATTCAAACAAGGCAGGAAAAGGACTCAAAGTTTCCCATCAATATCAAAGTTTTTTCTTCCTCACAAAAGACCTCGTAAAGAAGCCTTCATTCCTCCAACAAAGTTTCTTCTTGGCGGTAACATATCTGATCCTCTGAATTTGAATAGTTTGCAAGATGAAGATATCAACAGGGCAATGAATGCGGTAACGCCTGAATCATCTCCACTGCCAACGCCGCCTAGACACAAGGCGAAAATAGATGTTATAATTCCGCCTAACATACGAGATCCATTAAATCTAATGGAGCCTCTGGATAACGATGAGTATGAGAAACGGCTAGAGATGCAGCAACGTAAACCTCGCAAGAAAGCAAGATTACGACGGCGCACAACTGATAACACTTCTCCAACAGTTGAAGTCGCTGATGAAAAACCCGAGGGAATCCAGGAGCCGCAGCCACCAGAACCATCGACATCAGCATTGAAAGCAAGGAAAAGGTCATGTAGTGACAGTGATAACGCCTCACAGAAAGGGAAAGACGCTAAAAAGTTACGTAGGATGGACTCTTTGGATAAAATAGTTAGTCCAGTGGTACCACAACCAGGGGCTTGGATGAGAGCAAGGCCACAGCAACGTGCTGCACCACCGGAGCGGCCAGCATCACCTCACCGTACTAAACTTAAAAATATGACTGAAGGAGAACAAAAACTTCCAACCTTCCATCCAAAAAATTCCCGCTATCAGTATGGTAATTATGACAGGTAAGTTCTTGGCATTAATATAATATCTTTTAGTTGAGACCATCATATCATGTTTACCTGATTCTACTGTATAAAGTATAAGGAACTCAAATGGCTTAAAAAATAGTCATTACTTGATTTATTTGTTTGTATGTTAATGTAAGAGTCGTCACAATTTGTTGAGATTTTGATTTGAATGTTGAATTAATTAAGATGTCATTATTTCTATACTATTTTTATAAATAATAATAGAATAGATGTAAATGTGTACTGCGTTTCTCTGTGATTTGTTGTATAGAACAAGCTAGTGTTATTTATCAATGTTATATTAAAATGCTTTTTTAAATTGATAAACACAGAGGTGTTCTTTTTATAGCCTAGATGATAATATCTACACAACATCTAATACAACATAAGTTGTATTCTAATCTATTGCAAGTTAATAACAATGACTTTATTGCTTTACACTTATCTTCTAAGTTGATAAAATATTTAGAAGAGAAGAAGATAGATAAATTTAGATATTGGTAATCAATGATTTTTTTTTTGTTTATTTTGAACATTCTTCCAGTGCATCTTTATACTCTTGAAGAACATTAAATTTCTATTCCAATTGCTGGAGTTTCCATAGTATGTTTAATTTCTTATACAACACTTTTATTGATTTAAAAATTCATACCTGAATTAATTTAATTCTTTTAAATTATATATTTAATATCTTATAACATTTTAAGCTTTGAGAAACCTCTCAAAAGATTCTTGTTTAGTATTTTTATGCTTGTAGGAATTACACCTTGATTTTTTTTCAAAAATCCTGTTGAAAGCAGCAGCAGCAGCAATCCTGCAAAGATTTCTACGAAACTCGTATCACGTAATCACCCTGTTAATGAAAGCAAACAAAATAATTGTTAAAATCAGGGACCTTATTTTTTGCTACTGTTTGAATTGAATTTATGAATCTGCTAGTTAAAAAAATACATTTAGCTTCTGACAACTCGTAATTATTTAATTTACTTAATAGTGTTTGGATTTTAAAAGAATTAAATGAAAGAAATCTAACACGACTAACTATCGTTTAAATTTCGCTGAGCTATAAACTTCGCAAAAAATTAAGTAGGTCCAATTGTCCGTGATTCCTTCCTCGTAGTTAGGTACAACTTCCGATAGTCTGTTATTGCTATTTAATATTTCTAATACAACCGCCCGCTGCTCCGTAATTGAGGAATTATGTTGTGTTAATATTCTGTCTGGCAGCAGGCTGTTATGTTTTAACGGCGCAATCGATGAACTAATTATGGGTCGCCAAGGAATTAATCGAAAAGCTCGAGATAAAAAAATTAAGAACGACATATTCAAGCAATTTATTCCCTTATAACTCATGGAAATTTGCATGATTACTTCTATTAGTATTTTTTAACTGGAAAATAACATGTTGAGAATCAAAATCTTTTAAACACTCGGCTAAAGCCATGATTGTTTTGCTAATTGGTAATGACGCACCAAGGTCCTCGGTACGTTTCGTAATTGTGTGCAATATGATTTCAGGTACTATGGCTATCGGAACTTGAACGCAATGATGGACATCCGCCTGCAAGTGTTCGAGATGCATCGACATCTGTTCCAAAACAAAGACGTGTTGGATATCGGATGCAATGTGGGTCACATATCCATCGCGGTCGCACGGACCCTCGGTGCGCGCTCCGTCGTCGGAATTGATATCGACCCTGTACTTATTGGTATGTTTAAAAGTTATTAATAAGCACAATCAGCCGTATCGGCACATAGTAACAGCATTTACGTACGTTCGCATAACGTGTAGGAAATAACTATAACGTTACTTGATAAGTTCTCGTAACTTGCTCAATCTTATGAAATGCATTCAGCTAGTTATAAAAATAGACTCACGTGGGGTGCTTGTCAGCGGGAGTTTAATCTGCAATGAACGTCTTTAAATTTTCTATTGATTTGTTTAATAGTGTTATGTTTTTTGTAGATGTATATTTTGAATGTTTTTAAAGATCCACCCCTTAAGAATGTACCAAAAAACGCGACTCGCAAGTTGATGTCGTTTAATTTTGATGTTTGTGATTGATTGAGAGGCCAATGCGTCCGTCACATGTTAGTCTCTCAACCAACCCCAATAAAACGTCAGGGAGTCGTGTCGTGTTTTTTTTTGTCATATTTTAGAAACACTGAGTATACACTCTTGTATGTATAACATTTTAAAATTACAAGAAACCTTTGAAATAAGATTATAAATATAGCGCGTATTTTAATATTGATATCCTTTATAATGTTTTTATTTCAAAAATAATATATTTATTAAATTTACATTGTTGTCAATAATATTTAAAGGTTTCAATAAATTTTAAGAAGCCTCGACAAGTACTTTGTTTAGAATGCCACTCCGCCCGTTTTCTTATGTTATCAATGTCTCGTATAATACACACCATTCAGACTCAATTATTGATTACTAAACTATTATAAGACTGTTTTTTCTGATTAGTATGTGTTTGTGTTGCAGGCCGGGCGAGAAAAAATTTGCGGTCATTCATACCAGTGCCAACAGATCCGCCAAAGACAGAGGATGATAAAAAACTAGAAGATGATGATAAAAAACTCGACTGCGATAAATGTAAAGAGGAGAAGTGTGATGACTGTTCCATCGATCAGAAAGCCGACAAAGGTGACGATTCAAAAAAGGCTCTATCTGGAAGAAAATTAAGGAGGCCAAGGAAAAATAGGAAGTCGATCCACCGGCCTGAGCAAGTGCAATGTTTTTTTCCCATGTCGATGTCCATGTTGTATGGATCGCTAGGAGAGTCCACAGTGGATAATTTGCCTCCCGCGTTCCCGTACAACGTTACGTTTAAACATGTAAGTCAGTTTGCCTTATCAGATCTTTGATATATTAAGCTATCTTTATTAAGACAAATATATTCTTTATCTTTAAATCCATCTATGTACGTCACACAATGCAGTTAAATTGGCATTATATTTAAAGTTTGTTTTTTTTTTCACAGGGAAACTATGTGCCTCGTGAGGATGTGGCGGTGGGGTCCGGTGCCGACAGTCCTCAGTTTGATCTGATTCTGTGCCTGTCGACCACGAAATGGTTGCATCTGAACTGGGGCGACGCCGGCCTCAAACGTGCCTTCCGTCGTATGTTCGCCGACCTGCGTCCCGGCGGGAAACTCGTGCTTGAAGCGCAGAACTGGGCCAGCTATAAGAAGAAGAAGCGTTTAACGGTAAATATTGGGTACATAATACATCCCAGATTTATTCGGTACTGTTTTCACATTTTAAATTTAATGACGCATAATTTATTTAAGTATACAATTTGTGCAGTTGTTAAAAGTGCCATTGTAATTGTTACAGCAATGTAAACAAATAAATGTCGTTAATTTAGTAATTTGATATAGGATTTCAAAGTACTTCAAATTTTATTAATATAAATCTCCTTGAAATATTAAAATAAATAATTTCCTTTTATTTTCAGCCGACAATTTATGAGAACTTCAATTCAATCGAGTTGTTCCCGAACAAATTCCGCGAGTACTTGCTGTCGCCGGAGGTCGGATTTAGCAAGTGCTGCATACTGGGGGTGCCGCAGCACGCCAGCAAGGGGTTCCGGCGGCCCATCCAGCTGTACGTGAAGGGCGACTTCACGCCGAGCAAGGCGCGCTGGTCCGACGCGTACGCGCCGTCCTCGCACCACCGGCCCGAAGCCGAGCCGCCGCGCCGCACCGTGTACGCGCCCGCCGCGCCCGCCTACCGCCCTAGCGACGACGCGCCCTCCTGCGGCGCCGCCACGCCCTACTCGCCCAACCTCGACTGCTGCGCCGACGACTCGCCCTTCTACAACCCGCGCAGCGACTCGTACGCGCCGTCGTACCAGCCGCCGCGGCCCACGGTGTACGCGACGCTGCCGTCGCCGCTGGGCAGCGCGTCGCCGGCCGCGTCGCCCGCCGCGTCCCCCGCGCCGCACGCGTCCCCCGCGCCGCCCGCGCCCGAGCCGCTGACGGCGCGCGGCTTCCCCGAGCCGCGCCTGCACGACGAGTGAGCGCCCGTCGTCTCCTTGTCTTGGACCTTCGCCGAACCAGTAATCAGCGTGCTCCCGATTTCGTTATGAACGGTCCGTTTGTGTACTTTTTGATTTCCACACTAGGTTTGTGAGCGGAGCGGGTTTGTGACCGCGACGCGTGGATTCCAAATATTGTGAATGAAATAATGTTATGAGGGCGGTGGAGCCGCCGCACGTTTTGTTTTGTTATTCTTAAGTATCGATAGAGTATGATTTCGGCCGAAACACCGACGTCGCATAATACATATAGCACAGTATAGTCGCGAGAGCGCTGGCTGTATGGATGTGATCTCGCGGGACACGCAGGTGCGGCACGTTGTCTCATTCCTAGGTTTAGGTGTAATGCCCTCCCGCCTTTTTTCTGTAAATATCGAATTAGTGTCCATAGGATTATGTTTCGATAGGCTGAAAGTATTTTATAATATTATACTCCCGCATTATTGTAATATTGTGTTTTATTTATCATTTCCTTTAAGTGTCCTCGTGTGTACTTAATGATAATAGTTAAGTGACAACGCATTCCCTTGTGTTTATTTAGGTGCTTACTGATAAAAGCGTTAACCCAAAGCGATAAAACGCTCTTTTTGTTTGTGCCTCAGTTTATGTTAAAAATAAGTAGATATATAACTATGAAAATTATATAGGCACCCAAACACTCACGCCTTTTATCCCTGAAAGGGTAGGTAGAGGCGCAATTGATGCATCCACTTTCCGTCGTGTGTATTCCGTCTTCCAATGAGATAGCGGGCGAGCATATCGCCGTATCGGCACAAATTCCAGTCCCCGGGCTGATACAGAGTATAAAACTCAATATAACTGCCCGACCCGGGCGTCGCATTCGATACCTCAACATTAGGGTTGTTGCGCGATATACTTAACTTATACAAAAATACTTACGACAAAACGGGATAGGTATGCTATACATACAGGTGATGGATTGATTAATGCTCAATAGGGACCGAACCTCATAAAATAGCCAATCCAGTAGAAAGAGATAAAGCAACTGTACGGTCAATACCTATCTCATTTGTCACATAAAAAATTACCTACTGCAGAACTCACCAATCAGATTTTTTAAAAACGGTAATTTCTAATTGTATGTAGTATAATTGCTTATCTTATTAACTAATCTATTCTATTGAAGTCACAGCTGGATAGAAAATGGTACATTCTATACAGGTTCATTTTCATTTTAACAGTTATCTTCTTGAAAATAACACTTCGTAAGTAACTCGAACCGTAGACGTAAATTAAAAAGTATGATTCGAACAAAAGAAACATCATTAAAAAGGAATTTTATTTTGCATGCTTTATTGTCACTGCTACTAAGGTCAGGTGGGGCAAGTGCGCCGACGGGGTAAGTGCACCTGCCCTAAAAAAATCGAAAACTATTGATGTTATACAATTACCGCAATCTTATATCTATGCTACTAACTGAAATACAGTTCCACTAAAAACCATAAATGGCTCTGTTCGTTTTAATACGATTTATTCGCCATTTTATTTTAAGTGTCATTTAGACTTGTAAACAGAGATGACCCCGTGAAAGATAACATCAAATATTTCGAGATATTTAACATATTTCTGTAAACCAGTAAGGTGAATACATAGTTTAAATCTTTTATTTTAACTTCCTGTCAGAATTTTATTTATATATACTAAAATAAAGGATTTTTGAGCAATGCGAAAAAATGTACCTAAAAATTGTCGAGTAGGGCAAGTGTGCCACAGTTAATAGTCGTATGGCGCACTTGCCCATGATCCATATATAACCAACCTTTTTTGGGAATATGTTTTACGAATATGAATTATTATTATTAAAATGTTATACTTAACAGCAGAATTTTTTGTACTCAAGGTTTTGAGCCGACTTAAATAAAAGAGCGTATTAGTTAATTCGTTTTTACAAAAGAAAAACTGAAATACCTTGGTCTAGAACAACTTTACGTGAATAGGTTGCAACTGTTCGATCAGGCACGTTATCTGGATATAATGCAGCTAAAACATATCAAATGTCATAAGGCTAAATTGTAAGTAATTGAGTTATAACGCATTCAAAATTGTTAATTTCTACATTTTTGTATGTTTTTTTTAGTTTTTAGAACTAAAATGGATTTTGTATAAGGTCTACCATTTTTTTATTCCAACATATCCGCAAACAAAACTCTAATATAGCAAAAATCTTATACAGAGTGGTGACGACATAACGACATTAAATGAAAACATGAACCCCACTAGTTGATCAAAACACTCTAAACTTATCAAAAAAGTTATTACGCAAAACTACAAGAATCAAATTTTTCAAACAAACTAAATGCGAAAATAATCTAAATTAAACACACCAGCCTTTATAATATTGTTTATTAACCTCATCTGACCTGTAGGCACTGCACGTAAGAGGCGTACGTACGTACTTATTTGGCGGTCCCTTTTGGGGGTAAAGTTTCATTCATGAACGTAATCTAAAAAATGGTGGTCATGGTCACTAGGTTCACATTTCATGTAAACACTTGAACATTTAATCAAAACTAATACACACGCGTACGAACTACAAAAGAAATGCCGACAAGGAGTCGGCCGCCGCGCCGCGCCGCGCTGCGCCCGCACAGCAGCATCAGCTGATGTGCGTCTTACAACTTACATTATGATATTTTTTTAATAATATTGAATTTTGTTTCTAATTGATAGTTTAGTTTATCTATCCATACGTAACGCTGTATAGAAATGTAAGAATATTTGAGTAAAATATTAATCATTCGATCGCGCTGTCTTCGTTTTCGGTAGCGCTTCCCTTACATCTGGTATTTTTGCCTACACTTACTTACCTACATGTTTAGACAAAAATGTCGAATTGACAACGTAGCTATCTTACCAGTTTACAAAACAAGTGGTGCGTCTCGGCAATCTTTCTTTGCTAATAATAATAATAATGTTATGTTTATGGTGATTAGGTCTAAATACAACCAGCAATACAATAAAATATTGTAATATTATTTCTAAGTAGCGAGTCGCACATTGTATTTAGTTGTATTACGCATGTAGGTAAATGAAATTGTTTTGAGGTGAATGACCTAATGAACTTGCGTGGCTAAATCGTAACGCATGTACATCATGTTCTAAAATCGTTAAAATAAAAAATAATTCCTGCGGCTAAACCATTGATTGTAATTTGATAATTTTTGGTATACGTACTACTAACGTGATACTCGGTATGTGGTTTCATTTAATGTCGCTATGTCGTCACCACCCTGTATAGCAAAAAAAATCTAAAATGTTTTGAAGCCGTGATTTACAAATATATGGCGCACTTACCCCGAATTTGATTTGACAGCCATAGTTTGTTATAATATTGAGTGATTAAAAATTATCCAAGAGCAATGCGGGTAAAACTTATTTCTCTATGGACTAAAATGAGTGTTTTCTTAATAATGTTTCATATTGGCGTAATTTTTTACACAGGCGCACTTACCCCATTTCCGGAGACAAGTGCGCCTACTACCATTTTTTTTTACTTTGAGCAAAATATTATTAATTTATGGTCCGATTTCCTTGAATGGCTATAGGTTGTTATCACAAAATACCAAATATTCTTAAATTAATAAAATTACATTCTTAAGTCAGCACAAAAAGAAATTATTTTGTATTGAATCCAGCTATGAAAATTTTATGGCGCACTTCCCCCGACTGACCTTACTTATAGAGATTTTGTCGTAGCGGCATTGCGGCAACCACACACATTTAGTTAGAGATATACTTACAAAATTATCAAATTTTTCATGAATAATTATAGTTACGTATTCATGGATGATTTTTTGCACTATGTTAGCAAAGGTAAAAACCTTTGTGGTTTAATTAATTAACGCAATATCAAATTTATTCTGAATAGACATACTTATGTTATATTATGTACTAGCTTTTGCCCGCAGCTCCGCCCGCATTATAAAGTTTTTCGGGCTAAAGATTTCCGTTATAAAAGTCACGCTATATATTTTCCCGGGAGCCTATGTCCTTCCCATGGTCTCAAACCGTCTCCATGCCAAATTTCATCTTAATACGTTAGGTAGTTTTTGAGTTTAACACGTTCAGGCAGACAGCTGCAGCGGGGGACTTTGTTTTATATTTTTGTAGTACTTTTTAAGAGGAACGATCCCGTCATACATCATTGTTGCATAACTTTAAACGTTTACGCAGTGCACGCGACGGAAGCTCTCAAAACTAATAAATTTTCCCCGTTTTTGCAACATGTTTTATTACTGCTCCGCTCCTATTGGTCATAGCGTGATGATATATAGCCTATAGCACTCCAGAAACTGAGGGCTATCCAACACAAAAATATTTTTTCAATTCGAACCGGTAGTTCCTGAGATTAGCCATTACTGCTCCGTTCCTATTGGTCATAGCGTGATGATACATAGCCTATAGCACTCTACGAACAAAGGGCTATCCAACACAAAAATATTTTTTCGGGTCAAACCGGTAGTTCCTGAGATTTTCCATTACTGCTCCGCTCCTATTGGTAATAGCGTGATGATATATAGCCTATAGCACTCCAGAAACAAAGGGCTATCCAACACAAAAAGAATTATTCAATTCGAACCGGTAGTTCCTGAGATTAGCCATTACTGCTCCATTCCTATTAGTCATAGCGTGATGATATATCATCGCTGTAGGTGGAGAACTAAATAACTCAAAATTTTTAGTTTCGAGATAAACGCGATTAACTATTTTTTTTCGTTATTTTTAAGCGTTACTAAAAAACTATAAATAATTTTAATGTCGGTATTTTTATATATCTTAGGTCTTATTATCTATTATAATATGCATTAACAAAAAAAAACTCTGACCTGAAGAATAAAAATATAAAAAAATAAAAACTTCTTATTTAATTCTGCCACGACAATGTTTTGTAAGTTTACTGAAATAAACTAAATAACTCGTATAGTTATTTAATTTTGCCACACTAGAAACCATATGGTAAAGTAATTATAAGGTTAAATAATTACAATTATAGAGTTTTTTAAAGTGAATACTTTTAGGATTTTCAATTAGTGTTGCCCAAATTCAGTCTTGGTCTTGCAGTCTTGGTCTTGTTCTTGCGTTTTTGCAAGACCAAGACCAAGAACAAGACCGCGTATTTTTAGCAAGACCAAGACCAAGACTGACCGTGCAAGACTTGAGCAAGAACAAGACATAGCCTGCAAGACTCTTGCGTCTTGCAGCTAGGACTTAGCGCTATTTCACTGAGTAGTTAGGTGTAACAGTTCGGTGTATAGGTAGGTACGCTTAGGAATTCTATGAGACGCAAAAACTGTATCAAAGAATATGAAAAACTGGACCTATGCGCATTACGACTAATACCATAAACATACCGAATAAAAAAATATTTATTAAAATCAAACTGAGTGCATGCATAGCTATGTTTTAACCATCGGCACTTTGATAATGCGGCATCAAAGGTTTTGTACTTACTTCTCAAAGAAATTTGCCGCTTTTCGGAAGTACATGGTTATGATACACGCGCCGGCGGCTTCTTTTGAAATCTAAAACAATCGTTGCCGCCACGCCGAAATCATAACATTTGAAACTATTTGATTGCCGCCATAGGGCGTAGGTATACTCATGCAAAATAATTTCGAATTTTAAGAGTAAATAAATAAATTTCTTATAAGTTGAAGGTTCAATCTCTTTCTAGACAGATAAGTATTGTTCTTTAAAATACAGTCAAGTTATTGTAATTAATTTGTTTTTTTTTACATGTTTTAGCAAATGTAAGCTTATAAATCATAAATGTTTATTAAGAAACAGTTACTTCCATGGAAAACGACATATAGGTCAGTTGATTTTTCGAATTTCTTATCAAATCTTCAGTTATTTATTAATCTGCTTGATCTTTACTATGGCTATGTTAATTCAAGCTCACAATGTTCCAATTCTAATACGTTTTTCTAAGATTTAAAGTAAACTTTAATAAATAGTAATAGACTAATAGGTAATTGCAAGACTTGCAAGACTCTTGCTGCAAGACCAAGACCAAGACCAAGACTGGGAGCGCAAGACCAAGACCAAGACCAAGATCAGGTGTATTGGCGCAAGACCAAGACCAAGACTGGCTAAGTCTCGTCTTGTTCTTGCATTTGGGCAACACTATTTTCAATGTCTAAATTAAACAAATCAAGTTGTTTAGTTCTTCTACACACTAATTGATTAATTTTGTTAAACAATAGACTCGAGGAAGAATTAAACAACTCATTTTATTTAATTTATTTACTATTGAACAAATTATAACTCGCAGTTTATTGATTTTATTATTTAATTATTTACTTTTTCTACAACAAAATATATATTATTGGAATATATTTATTTCTCCACTTTTAACATAAAAAAGCTATAATTTCGAAACGGGATAAGATAATGAAATGCTTGTTAGGCCAGAATATGCGCCATGTTTTGGGCAACACAAAAGTGATGAAAGTCCAAAATGGCCAAAATCCGAGTTATTTAGTTCTCCACCTACAACGACGATATAGTCTATTGCTATATGCTATAAGAAAAAAAATATTAATTTGCGACAAATCTAGCAATAAGTAAGTACAACGAAGGTTCATTCCATACTCACACGCTGACCAAGGTTTGTGTGATTTACTAAAAATGATTTTAATTTATATTTTGTACATAGGAACTAGTCCTTAAGTAATTCCTGATATCCATAACATAAGCTAAGCTACAAGCTGTAATATTAAAACGGTGTCATATAGGAATTTAAGATATGTCTCTTTTTTTACACACCACTTACGACGGATTAATTAATTCCTACAGTCTGCAACGTGTGTGTCATAAATATATAAATACTTAGGTAAATATATCAAATGTTTCAAAAGAGGAACTAACATTTAATCATATCGCTATAGCTAATTAAATGTAATTGTTGTTTAAATTCCAGAAAATTATTTTAAAAGTTTGTCTTTATTTAAAACAAGTACATTGTCTTGTCTTATCGTATCAAAGGCTTCTTTATGATAAAAGAATTTCGTCCATCGCTATAAAAATGTACAATACAAACATAAAAAAAATACAAAAGCTTTTTGCAGAACGCGGCACGCGTAAAAAAAGTTAAAAAAACTGGAGCATAACGAGTAATGGCCCTTTCATATAGCGCGAAGAGCTTCCCGTAGACCTATTTAAGATCTATGTACGCGCACTTCAGACTTTGAAACTCTAGGGATTAAGTACTTTAAATAGATTTGGTTTAGTGTTCAAACTAGTATACGGTTTAGAGATTTATTTTAGAGCAGCAATGTATTCTTTCTCAGGAGCACTTCCAAAAATCCTAGTCTTAATTAGTCGTTTTTTGATAAATTAATTTGTATTTGAATGTTCTAATAATGGAATGATCAATTTTTATTTTCCGTGGCAACCTATCAGATTACCTAAATTAAATATACTGGAATATCAACCCGATTTCTTTACGAATAAAGGGTATTAAAGTTTGTTTGAAATTATATCTATTTATTGATAGGCACTTGGGGAGACAGACGTACCTAAGTTTAAAAAAAATATATAATACCGGAAAAATCTTACCTGGACACTACATTTTTTTATTAAAACAGTTGTATTGAAATTTGAATCTGTTATATCATTTGAAGTCAGATGGATCATTTGGAAAGAGTGTATGGGCCACAGCTTGTGCATAGCTGTTTAAAAATAACTATGGTTCCATTGTAATGTTCCTTCTAATACAAACAGTACAAAAAAAAAATGAATCAACTCCTAGTCCCGATGCGTTTGACTGGACTTTTGTAAATATTTATTCCACAATCTATACACATGTGCGAGCCAGAGTAAACGTAATTAAACGACGTTTGTATTAAGCATTTGAGATACGATTTTTATTAGAAATAATTAAATAGCAATGTATTGATAGTGCAGTGGACACCAAACCAAACTAGTAAAAAGATTAAGTACAATTTAAAATGAAAAGCGTAAAAAATATATATTTAGTATTACTTTTCATTGATATTTATTTTGTTCGTAACGTACACTTCTTTATTTTACATATACAGTTCGAGTCACTTGATAATGTATTATTTTCAAGAAGATAAGTGAGTGGTTTAATTTAGTAACGCAATGTCAAAATGACACTGTATAATATATACAAAATTAAACATACAGATATACTATAACAATGTGCAACTAAAATATATTATAACAGTACACTTTTTTAGTTTGTAAAGGTTTTTAAAAGTCGTTTTAAGTATGTTTTGTGAAAGATTTTATTTTATGCATTTTAACTATGTGTTTTTACTCCGTCGTGAAAATATAGATAGCATTAGTTATTTAATAAAACAAATAAAAGAGGAATACATATTTGTAATTGTTAACACCATGCTTTTGTAGAGTTAGGTACTTAGACATTATATTTATTATTCCTATACTTACCTATTCTATCATACCTACACATTAAACTTTGAAAATTCTGCCGGAAAATATGGCTTACCGGTACCGGCAACGCTATATTTATTGTGTATTCAACACAATAATATAGCGTTGCGTTTAAAAAGCTGATAATGCGATATCGTTTTTAGATAGTCAGCGTTAAAACTGAAAAAAAATAAATGATTATTTTTTAAATTTTTAAATGTTCACCGAAATGTACGGAAATATAATGTTCACATTTACCAAGGCAATAATATTGTCACGGGCTAATGTCTACATATTGGTACTAGACCACAAAACATCCGTTGTTACATTTCTCGACGCAGGTAGGTATGATTTCCTTTTCAAATCGAATTATTTTGCATATAACATGGTAATTAACGTAGGTAACAATTATGAGGTTAAATATCTTTTGTTTGTAGTTATATTAAAAACTGTTTTACCGAGATCATCAGTAATTAATCATAGGTACAATGGTTTAAATAGTCCTGACGTAGAAGACCTTGACCATGAAACATTGTTTTTATTCAATAGAGTTACTCAAACGGAGTAGCAATTTTCTTTGAATTAAAATTTGTCGTCTTGATAAAGGATAGGGCGTAGTCTAGATTTCATTAAACTTGGAAGAATTAAAAATTTTGTACTTAGGTATCGTACATTAATTTATGTGTGTATGTGGGTTTTGATTGTATTTCTTTGACATATTTTATAAATTAGGTCAAGATTTTACTAATAATTTTACCTATAAATGCTATTTAAGTTTGTGAAGATATTTTAGTGTATAGATATTTGGATTTTAATAAGAAGAAATTAGAAACTGCTGAACACGTGATATATTTATAATAGCATATAAGGAACACGGACACCATTTCTTTAGTGTGTTGACCTCATAAACAACCTTTTGAAACCTCCTCCCGGTTACATGACATCTAGTGCCCTGCATTCCAGTTCACTAAGTCTGGAAATACTTTACTGAAGTTGTAGGCATCTTGCATTATGCACTAAACTAGACACATTATTTTTAAAGTTGATTATCTATGAGTACATACCTATTTATTATTCTTGTGAATATGCAAGTACCTACATATTTACCACTTTGTTGTAAGGATTTAGATTTACGGAGGTCCAAATACCCTTTTCCGTAATCCGTATTAATTTACGTTAGGCCCGGCGGCGTATCTTTTATTGTCCTGATGGATATTGAAAGATTTATAGGCTTTATGATCGGTGGGTTGGAGTAATATCTGGTGATCACTTAACTATTTACCGGCCTATATTATAGATATATACTTTTTACCAAACTTATTTATTTATTTAATTAAGGACCTCCAACGAAGGATACTCGGCATATCTATACTATTATATAAAGCTGAAGAGTTTGTTTGTTTGTTTGTTTGTTTGTTTGTTTGAACGCGCTAATCTCAGGAACTACCGGTCCAAACTGAAAAATTCTTTTTGCGTTGGATAGCCCTTTGTTCGTGGAGTGCTATAGGCTATATATCATCACGCTATACCCAATAGGAGCGGAGCAGTAATGTCTTATCTCAGGAACTACCGGTTCGAACTGAAAAATTATTTTTGTGTTGGATAGCCCTTTGTTCGTGGAGTGCCATAGGCTGTATATCATCACGCTATACCCAATAGGAGCGGGGCAGTATTGTCTTATCTCAGGAACTACCGGTTCGAACTGAAAAATTCTTTTTGTGTTGGATAGCCCTTTGTTTGTGGAGTGCTATAGGCTATATATCATCACGCTATACCCAATAGGAGCGGAGCAGTAATGGCTAAACTCAGGAACTACCGGTCCCAACAGAAAAAATATTTTTGCGTTGGATAGCCTTTTATTCGTGGAGTGCTATAGGCTATATATCATCACGCTATACCCAATAGGAGCGGAGCAGTAATGGCTAATCTCAGAAACTACCAATTCAAACTGAAAAATTCTTTTTGTGTTGAATAGTCCTTTGTTTGTGGAGTGCTCAAAGTTATATATCATCACGCTATGACCAATAGGAGCGGAGCAGTAATGTCTAATCTCAGGAACTACCAGTTTCAACTGAAAAATTCGTTTTGTGTTAGATAGCCCTTTATTTGTGGAGCGCTATAGGCTATATATCATCACGCTATGACCAATAGGAGCGAAGCAGTAATGGCTAATCTCAGGAACTACCGGTTTGAACTGAAAAAATCTTTTTGTGTTGGATAGCCCTTTGTTCCTGGAGTGCTATAGGCTATATATCATCACGCTATGACCAATAGGAGCGGAACAGTAATGAAACATGTTGCAAATCGAGGAAAAATTATTAGTTTCGAGAGCTTCCGTTGCGTGCGCTGCGTAAACGGTTAAAGTTATGCAACAATGATGTATGACGGGATTGTTCCTCTTAAAAAGTTCTAAAAAATATATTATAAAACAAAGTCCCCCGCTGCATCTGTCTGCCTGAACGTGTTAAACTCAAAAACTACCCAAGGTATTAAGATGAAATTTGGTATGGAGACAGTTTGAGACCCTGGGAAGAACAGAGGCTCCCGGGAAACTACTACTTTTATAACGGAAAACTTTAGCCTGAAAAACTTTATAACGCGGGCGGAGCCGCGGGCAAAAGCTAGTAATAAATACAATGTCGGAGCATTTGTGCAATTAGCAATGTGACGTGCCTCTTCAATTATAGGAGACCACAGGATGCAAATTTATATATTAGTATTATTATTAGTATTAATTATATATATCCGACTTCAAAAACCATTGTAAATTAAAAGGGATTTATGTTACACAGATCATTAAAATAGATGTAATTTTAAATAATATTATGGTAAACGTAACTCAATTACATGGCGCACACAAATTGTTGTTATTAGGGAGGGATGCGTAAAAAAGACATCAAAATACTAAGTCTACAATATTATTTCAGTACAATACGTCCTTATTAGCTTCAACTTCGAATCAAAATTACTTACAAAGTTTCTCAGTCATTATGCTTTAAAAATCAACTTAGCGCACTTATGAATTCTTTAAGGGCTGGATGTCGAAAGTCCTCCAAACATGCTTTCATCTGGGCGAGTTTCAGCTGGCCCGACATGAATAATTAAGTCATTTGATTTGTCGACTTTTACATAAAGAAGTATTTTTATTATTAACACGTAATCCATCGAGATTATACCTGTTATTCCTTTTGAAATCTAAACAGAATACATTGGCATCTAAACACGTTGAATTCGTGACCAAATTGTCATAGTCACCCTCGAAACGTATTAAGGGAGCAGTTACTGTATAGGCTGGTGTGAGGGTGGTGACGAATGACGACAATGATAAATCCACGACTTAGCAAGTATTTTCCAAAGTTAGTGAAAGGTCTAGTTGGCAACCATATATCGCGTTAAAAAGAAAACTAACAGAAAAAGGTTGTACTTGTTTGACTTTTCTTTTCTGTGGAGAGTGATTATATACTATGTTGCATAAGTATAGTGCTAATTAGTAGAACAACAAATAATTGGTACCAAATATTGAATCAACGATGTAGTTTTATTTTGGATTTGGAAGTATATGAAATTCTTAAAACTTACAGAGAGCGGAAATACTTTGTTATTGTCAAATTGGCGGGAATAAGAGTAATCACTTGAAAGAAATTGGTTGAGCCGCTTGGTATCTCCTCAACATCGGCTAAGGGCAAGGGTGCGGTTTGCGTAAAATTATTCATCCGACCTTTGTAGCTTAGTTAGGAGATGCCGCCTCTTTGGATGTAATACTGGCCGTTATGCTCCGTTTGTTCGAAACGGGCATTCGACTGTCATAATTTTTTTTGTATATGAAAATTTCTTCACGTCACAAATATTTTACGTTTTTCCTACTATCCACATCAATCCTAATTCCCTTTTAATTTTCTTCCCTTCCTCACCGATCCTCGCACCTCATCCTGCCACATCGCCCGTGGACGGCAACCGGAGCATCGCCTGGTATCCCGGACCTCCTCTGC
Source organism: Manduca sexta (assembly GCF_014839805.1). Classification (NCBI taxonomy): domain Eukaryota; kingdom Metazoa; phylum Arthropoda; class Insecta; order Lepidoptera; family Sphingidae; genus Manduca; species Manduca sexta. The sequence goes on from NC_051131.1 coordinate 6,244,156, forward strand.
GGTGTGCGCCTCCTGACTTTGGCTGCAAGATCGGTGAGTAATTTTTGCGCAGTATTATTTGGTAGCCCTTGCTCTCCTCCCTTGAGGGAAACCGTAGGTAGTGCCTGCTCGGCCTTGCATTTCCTTGGCCCTCAATCATTCATTATTTTTTTTCTCGTTGGTTGGGCTATTTACACGCCCAACCAGAAATAAACTTAAGTGATGAGGTTATTAGGCATTCGTCACGATCTGGCAGCCTTGTGGCGATCCACAAGCGGTTAGCCTAGAACGGTTAAGGTTTTAATTAATTGTATCGTCCTTATAGACTAGATTTTCTGATTAACAGCACTAACAAACTAGCGATTTGGGAAAATATTACCTTAGAGACTACTAATCAACCCGTTATTCAATTCACATTTTGCCCAAAGTAGTGAAACACATTGGACACTTGGCCATAGCGTGTTTCTCTAGAACCGAAACACGTTAATTTGAATTGTCGTTATGCATTGGTTACATGCCTGTATTAGTGTCTCCTTCATTCGGGATCATGTTTAATGCTGCCTATAAGCGAAATTACTAAAAACGCTTAACTTGGTTCGCTATTCAACTAAGTTAGTTCTATTTCTTACCATTTCATTATGCACAGAACACATTAATGAACTGTGTATGATTATATAAAATACCGCCTTACTATAGCTTTCACTGCTGCAGAAATTGCGCGCTATTTCCATTTACTTATGATATACTCTGTAATTATATTCCAAATCCGCGCCATCCCACGTTTGAAACAGATCCGAAGTTAAAGAGAATATTATAAGCACTGGTTTGAGACGTCAGAGATAGCGAACCGTTTAATGAAATAGGGATAACTATTTCCTAGTAGGTAGGTAAGCAGGGCCTTTAGTAAGTACCTTGTGGGGGAATAAGTCTTCGTGAAGCTCAAATCTATAAAATATATAAAAACAAAATTTCGTCGACTGCTTAGAAAAGGATAAAAATTAATGAAAAGGGTGTCAAAGACCCTCAGAGAAATGCTTATTTCAATTTTGTTCCATATTTAAAAGTATTTCAACTTTATTTTTTTGATACAAGCTTTTGCACTTGACTCTGTCCGCGTAAAAATCTATTCTACAAATGAAAGGAGCACTGTACAGTTTTTCAGGAAAAAAGTGGATTGTATCCTAAGTGGTAATACCGAAGTCGGTTAATTGTATAATGATTTCTTATGTTTACGCGAATGTTAGACATTGAAATAAAAACTAAAAACTATTTAAACGGATTTTATCGCGGTTTTTTATATTATTATTTTCTCCCGACGTTTCGAAGACTTTGCAGCCTTCATGGTCACGGGGGGGACTGAGGTGTTGTTCATCCGTAAAGTCAAAGTTACAATATCTACCTACATTTTTCAAATATACAACTTTTTAAAATTTTATCTGTTGACGGTCCGATCTACGCAGAATGAGCTCACAGTGTCTTGAGGTCTGGCAGCCGGTCTTTTGGGATCCGATTTAATTAAATGTAGAACAGGATCCCAGGCTTGTGCAAGCTTCCAACCATCTTCCCTATTGAAATTTGGGTGTTTTTAATTTCAATAGCCTCGCGAATCATCCTAGGCAGGAATCGGTGTTCTTTGGCAAGGATTTGTGGCTTGTCTAATCGCAAATAATGATTGGAGCCTCCTTCAGAATGTTCAGCGACTGCAGACTTCGTAGAGCGTCGGTGTTTCACGTCAGCTATATGTTCTTTTACGCGGGTCCCTATATTTCTTTTTGTTTGTCCTATATAAGAGAGGCCACAGTTGCAGTCTATCTTGTATACACCCGGTTCTTGCAGAGGTATATGGCACTTGACAGGTGGTAAAAATTGACTAATCTTCTTAGGCGGCTTGAAATAGGTTTTTATTGAAGCACGCTTCAGGATGTAGCCAATCTTGTCGGTGACTCCTCTCACATATGGTAGTACAACCGGAACACGTTCAACTGTGGCTGGTTTCACTCGGTCTCTGTGACGGCGGCGTGGAATTTGGAGCTTGTTGTCTCGCAGTACTTGCTTGACATGTTGTAGCTCAGCGGCCAGGTGTTTCTCGTCACAGATTCCTCGTGCTCTCTGAAACAATGATTTGCCCACGGTAGCTAACTGTTTTGGATGGTGGTGAGATTCACCGTTCAGATATTTATCAGTATGGGTCTGTTTCCGATACACAGTATGACTTAAGGTCTGATCAGGATTACGAATGACTAAAACATCCAAGAAAGCAAGAGATTTGTTGTGTTCTAACTCCATAGTGAATTGGATTTTATTATTGATGGAGTTAAGGTGATTTAAAAATGCAGATACTTTGTCCGATGGTAAAATTGTGAAAGTATCATCTACGTACCGTTTGTAAAACCTTGGAGAGACCGGTGATGTTGTCAGGGCTGTCTCCTCGAAGTCCTCCATGAATATATCGGCGACTACCGGAGATACAGGGGAGCCCATCGCTACACCCTCTACTTGTACATAGAACTGATCATTCCACAACATATAGCCAGATGTAAGGCAGTGTTGGAGTAGTTCTGCATATTCCACAGGTATGTTATTATCTACTAACTTCTTAGACACAATTTTGATGCAATCTTGTAATGGTAAGCTCGTGAAGAGAGACTGGACATCAAAACTGACCATTGTTTCATTGTCAGCTAACTGTAGGTGTTTAATGTCGCTGACAAATTGGTATGAATCCTTCACAGATGCTCTAGTGTTTCCTCTGAGGGGTGAAAGCACTTTTGCTACGTGCTGAGCCAATCTGTAGGTTGGTGTGTCGATCTGACTCACAATGGGACGTAGTGGAGCATTTAACTTGTGTATCTTCGGCAGTCCATACAGTTTAGGCGGTTTTGCACACGAAGGAACGAGTAAGTTTACGTCGAGATTTAATTTATCGGAGTAATTTTTATTAAAGTGCTAGTAGCCTTCAATATCTTGTTAGTCGGGTCTGATTTGACTATTCTATACGTGCTTCCATCCGATAAAAGTTGTTCCATTTTATGATTGTAGTCTGACGTATCCATTACTACTGTCGCATTCCCTTTATCTGCACGGAGAATGGTAAGGTCTTTCCTTGATCGCAAGTTCTTCAAAGCGATATATTGATGTTTTGGAAGATTTGGTTTCGGCATTTTCTTTTGACGCAAAATTGACGAAATGTCTTGGCGTATTGCCTCCGAATCTTCCTTTTTTATATTATTCATGAAAAGACTGTTCTCAACATTGCAAATAATGTCTTCATACGGCATCCTTCGTGGTGTAACAGCAAAATTTAAGCCTTTGGATAAAACCTGAATTGTGTTTTCGTCCAATGTTTGTTTTGACAGATTTATCACTGCGCGTTGTTCATGGTTGGCGCAGGAGTGTATGTTATCTATGGTCGCGCGCGTTCCATTCCTACACTCGGTGTTCTTAATATTTTTGGCATTTAATTTTGATGTTAGTTTATTATATTTTATTATGTGTTTATTTTTGCATTCATTATATTTAGAAGTTTCGCGCTTATTTAAGATATCTATGCAATTTTTAAAATCAAATGCTGATAACTCTGTCTTTAGTTCATTGGATAAAATCTCAACACAATTATTTATGTAATGAAGGTCGGATCGTGTTCCATGTATGGTAGCTCGTAACAGTTTTATACTCGCCTGGTTTAGAATTTTAGCGCTCCCTCGTATGTTTATCTTAGGTGATAGCTTTACACACGTAGGGATGAGATTGTGGTCACGACATCTCTTCAAGAAATTCAATGATGTGCTGAATCTTGCGCGCTTGGTTTTCCAATTCTCCAACCGGCGTATTTTGTTGGCAAGTTCCAGTCCGTACTGGTTTGCATAATGATTTCTTATGTTTACGCGAATGTTAGACATTGAAATAAAAACTAAAAACTATTTAAACGGATTTTATCGCGGTTTTTTATTATTATTTTCTCCCGACGTTTCGAAGACTTTGCAGCCTTCATGGTTACGGGGGACTGAGGTGTTGTTCATCCGTAAAGTCAAAGTTACAATATCTACCTACATTTTTCAAATATACAACTTTTTAAAATTTTATCTGTTGACGGTCCGATCTACGCAGAATGAGCTCACAGTGTCTTGAGGTCTGGCAGCCGGTCTTTTGGGATCCGATTTAATTAAATGTAGAACAGGATCCCAGGCTTGTGCAAGCTTCCAACCATCTTCCCTATTGAAATTTGGGTGTTTTTAATTTCAATAGCCTCGCGAATCATCCTAGGCAGGAATCGGTGTTCTTTGGCAAGGATTTGTGGCTTGTCTAATCGCAAATAATGATTGGAGCCTCCTTCAGAATGTTCAGCGACTGCAGACTTCGTAGAGCGTCGGTGTTTCACGTCAGCTATATGTTCTTTTACGCGGGTCCCTATATTTCTTTTTGTTTGTCCTATATAAGAGAGGCCACAGTTGCAGTCTATCTTGTATACACCCGGTTCTTGCAGAGGTATATGGCACTTGACAGGTGGTAAAATTGACTAATCTTCTTAGGCGGCTTGAAATAGGTTTTATTGAAGCACGCTTCAGGATGTAGCCAATCTTGTCGGTGACTCCTCTCACATATGGTAGTACAACCGGAACACGTTCAACTGTGGCTGGTTTCACTCGGTCTCTGTGACGGCGGCGTGGAATTTGGAGCTTGTTGTCTCGCAGTACTTGCTTGACATGTTGTAGCTCAGCGGCCAGGTGTTTCTCGTCACAGATTCCTCGTGCTCTCTGAAACAATGATTTGCCCACGGTAGCTAACTGTTTTGGATGGTGGTGAGATTCACCGTTCAGATATTTATCAGTATGGGTCTGTTTCCGATACACAGTATGACTTAAGGTCTGATCAGGATTACGAATGACTAAAACATCCAAGAAAGCAAGAGATTTGTTGTGTTCTAACTCCATAGTGAATTGGATTTTATTATTGATGGAGTTAAGGTGATTTAAAATGCAGATACTTTGTCCGATGGTAAAATTGTGAAAGTATCATCTACGTACCGTTTATAAAACCTTGGAGAGACCGGTGATGTTGTCAGGACTGTCTCCTCGAAGTCCTCCATGAATATATCGGCGACTACCGGAGATACAGGGAGCCCATCGCTACACCCTCTACTTGTACATAGAACTGATCATTCCACAACATATAGCCAGATGTAAGGCAGTGTTGGAGTAGTTCTGCATATTCCACAGGTATGTTATTATCTACTAACTTCTTAGACACAATTTTGATGCAATCTTGTAATGGTAAGCTCGTGAAGAGAGACTGGACATCAAAACTGACCATTGTTTCATTGTCAGCTAACTGTAGGTGTTTAATGTCGCTGACAAATTGGTATGAATCCTTCACAGATGCTCTAGTGTTTCCTCTGAGGGGTGAAAGCACTTTTGCTACGTGCTGAGCCAATCTGTAGGTTGGTGTGTCGATCTGACTCACAATGGGACGTAGTGGAGCATTTAACTTGTGTATCTTCGGCAGTCCATACAGTTTAGGCGGTTTTGCACACGAAGGAACGAGTAAGTTTACGTCGAGATTTAATTTATCGGAGTAATTTTTTTATTAAAGTGCTAGTAGCCTTCAATATCTTGTTAGTCGGGTCTGATTTGACTATTCTATACGTGCTTCCATCCGATAAAAGTTGTTCCATTTTATGATTGTAGTCTGACGTATCCATTACTACTGTCGCATTCCCTTTATCTGCACGGAGAATGGTAAGGTCTTTCCTTGATCGCAAGTTCTTCAAAGCGATATATTGATGTTTTGGAAGATTTGGTTTCGGCATTTTCTTTTGACGCAAAATTGACGAAATGTCTTGGCGTATTGCCTCCGAATCTTCCTTTTTTATATTATTCATGAAAAGACTGTTCTCAACATTGCAAATAATGTCTTCATACGGCATCCTTCGTGGTGTAACAGCAAAATTTAAGCCTTTGGATAAAACCTGAATTGTGTTTTCGTCCAATGTTTGTTTTGACAGATTTATCACTGCGCGTTGTTCATGGTTGGCGCAGGAGTGTATGTTATCTATGGTCGCGCGCGTTCCATTCCTACACTCGGTGTTCTTAAAAAGGAAGATTCGGAGGCAATACGCCAAGACATTTCGTCAATTTTGCGTCAATCGAGAAATGCCGAAACCAAATCTTCCAAAACATCAATATATCGCTTTGAAGAACTTGCGATCAAGGAAAGACCTTACCATTCTCCGTGCAGATAAAGGGAATGCGACAGTAGTAATGGATACGTCAGACTACAATCATAAAATGGAACAACTTTTATCGGATGGAAGCACGTATAGAATAGTCAAATCAGACCCGACTAACAAGATATTGAAGGCTACTAGCACTTTAATAAAAAATTACTCCGATAAATTAAATCTCGACGTAAACTTACTCGTTCCTTCGTGTGCAAAACCGCCTAAACTGTATGGACTGCCGAAGATACACAAGTTAAATGCTCCACTACGTCCCATTGTGAGTCAGATCGACACACCAACCTACAGATTGGCTCAGCACGTAGCAAAAGTGCTTTCACCCCTCAGAGGAAACACTAGAGCATCTGTGAAGGATTCATACCAATTTGTCAGCGACATTAAACACCTACAGTTAGCTGACAATGAAACAATGGTCAGTTTTGATGTCCAGTCTCTCTTCACGAGCTTACCATTACAAGATTGCATCAAAATTGTGTCTAAGAAGTTAGTAGATAATAACATACCTGTGGAATATGCAGAACTACTCCAACACTGCCTTACATCTGGCTATATGTTGTGGAATGATCAGTTCTATGTACAAGTAGAGGGTGTAGCGATGGGCTCCCTGTATCTCCGGTAGTCGCCGATATATTCATGGAGGACTTCGAGGAGACAGCCCTGACAACATCACCGGTCTCTCCAAGGTTTTACAAACGGTACGTAGATGATACTTTCACAATTTTACCATCGGACAAAGTATCTGCATTTTTAAATCACCTTAACTCCATCAATAATAAAATCCAATTCACTATGGAGTTAGAACACAACAAATCTCTTGCTTTCTTGGATGTTTTAGTCATTCGTAATCCTGATCAGACCTTAAGTCATACTGTGTATCGGAAACAGACCCATACTGATAAATATCTGAACGGTGAATCTCACCACCATCCAAAACAGTTAGCTACCGTGGGCAAATCATTGTTTCAGAGAGCACGAGGAATCTGTGACGAGAAACACCTGGCCGCTGAGCTACAACATGTCAAGCAAGTACTGCGAGACAACAAGCTCCAAATTCCACGCCGCCGTCACAGAGACCGAGTGAAACCAGCCACAGTTGAACGTGTTCCGGTTGTACTACCATATGTGAGAGGAGTCACCGACAAGATTGGCTACATCCTGAAGCGTGCTTCAATAAAACCTATTTCAAGCCGCCTAAGAAGATTAGTCAATTTTACCACCTGTCAAGTGCCATATACCTCTTGCAAGAATCCGGGTGTATACAAGATAGACTGCAACTGTGGCCTCTTATATAGGACAAACAAAAAGAAATATAGGGACCCGCGTAATAGAACATATAGCTGACGTGAAACACCGACGCTCTACGAAGTCTGCAGTCGCTGAACATTCTGAAGGAGGCTCCAATCATTATTTGCGATTAGACAAGCCACAAATCCTTGCCAAAGAACACCGATTCCTGCCTAGGATGATTCGCGAGGCTATTGAAATTAAAACACCCAAATTTCAATAGGGAAGATGGTTGGAAGCTTGCACAAGCCTGGGATCCTGTTCTACATTTAATTAAATCGGATCCCAAAAGACCGGCTGCCAGACCTCAAGACACTGTGAGCTCATTCTGCGTAGATCGGACCGTCAACAGATAAAAATTTTTAAAAAGTTGTATATTTGAAAAATGTAGGTAGATATTGTAACTTTGACTTTACGGATGAACAACACCTCAGTCCCCCCGTGACCATGAAGGCTGCAAAGTCTTCGAAACGTCGGGAGAAAATAATAATATAAAAACCGCGATAAAATCCGTTTAAATAGTTTTTAGTTTTTTTATTTC